>NW_019416388.1:0-74844 GCF_000390285.2 Anoplophora glabripennis | reverse complement strand
TACGCCTGGTGGCGAATTTTTGTAAAAATGAAAAACAAGAGACATCTAGGAGATTTATTGGGGACCAGAAATAAAATAGTACAGAAAACATAAAATTCAAAAATTGGATTTATTAAAGCGATTTGTGAATAAATAAGTATATTAAAATATTGAAAATAATTACGTTTATTTAATTAAATTATAATATATTTGCCTTAAATTTTTAATATGTTTTGTCATTAATACTACTTTTATATTTTTTTATATGAATCATTTCTTGAATTACTTATCCCCATTTAAATATTTTGGGGTGATGCTTACCCTTGCTTGTGGGTGAAAGTGGCGGAGTCAAAAATACCAGCAAAGAATGTCCCCCTTTAATCTAAAATCGACGGGTCTGAGCGTTTTTCTACAATCTTGATGGAGTTCCTGAAAATGGCTCTGTTTCGTTTTCATTTAGCCACCCTGTATATAAAACGATTTTAAAATTGGAATTTCAGGGCCGTATACCGCTCAAACGGAGCAACTTTGAACTAAGGTAACTTTAGCTAAATCGGCTTATGGTGGAGCGGTATAAAGATCTTTTAGAGACACCCTGTATATCGACAGTAAAAAACAATGTACACAGTTTTTTCTAAAATTATACTAAATTTTATAAAATTGTACTGTCACGACCCTCAAAAACAAGACACTATAAATTTTACAAACGTAATTTAAAATCTAAAAAAACGGCTTTCTGAAATTTTATTTTGCCTTGTCTTTTTATTGTCACGTGAAATTACCGATACATTTTCTTTTATTTTACATATGTAGGTATTGTGTTTATTTTTCTCCGATGAATCATGTCTCCGGATACAATTCTATTACTAGGTAAATAATTCCATAAAGAAATGGAATATTGCCCAGCATAAAATGATTATTGAACTCAAAGTACATTGAACAGAAACACAGAACAGGGAATCTTACGAAAAATTCAAATGATAATGTATTTACAAGAGTTAGAATAAATTATGATTCACTGAAGTCAAAAGTAGTTTATCTCAAGAAAATTGTACTATAAATTACAGAGTTGTACTATCGTATTGTTTGCAGCTGAATTGTACGAATTTAGTAAAATAGTACATATAGGAACATCACAGTCTATCGAACTCCTTGTGAGCTGTAGAAGAAACATGACCGCATGACCTTCAACAACGAGAAAGATCCACAAACACAGGCCAGTATACATACCTCACCTATTGGCGCGGCAGTTAGTCACTTGGTAATTTTTTAGCAGTATTATATTTTAATACAAATCATACAATACAATACAAAAAATCATACAATACAAATCAAGATATTTAGATATTGTTAGTGTAATTTTTACCTAATGGAAGAACCTAATAAACCGACAATTTTAATTTTATACAAAATATTGTTTAGCTACTTTTTCATTTAGTTTACTTTCTAGAATATGAAATACAGTTATTAAAAAGTATAATAACCAATACTT
This sequence comes from Anoplophora glabripennis, assembly GCF_000390285.2. Taxonomy (NCBI): domain Eukaryota; kingdom Metazoa; phylum Arthropoda; class Insecta; order Coleoptera; family Cerambycidae; genus Anoplophora; species Anoplophora glabripennis. The sequence goes on along the minus strand of NW_019416388.1, from coordinate 73,373 downwards.
TTAAATTGCTTTGTTTCTAATTTAATTGTGGCCTACCCTGAAAATAAAACAAGGGTGTCCCTGAAAAGGATGGACAACGCTTGACCACAGGTTCCTTATGTACGCCTACTGAGATATAACCTTCTAAATATAGAATGTATTATAACCTAGTTTTTTTCAAATACATAATTTGAAAACTATTTTTTTTAGAAACTTCAAATTTGGTACACATATTTTTTTATATAAACAAAAAAATTGGTGAGAATACATATACAGGATGTTCTCTTTCTAATGCCTGTGCGCCACTGGCTATGCCGTAACTTTTTTTTGTGTACGCCAGTGACGACAGAATTTATATTTTTAAAAATAAGCACTATTTTAGAAGGTTTTTTGCCTCTTACAAAATTTTAACAGGTGACGTCGAAGTTGATACGGTAAGGATGGTTTTGCACAATACTGTCATCAACTTGCTTATTTTAAATGGAACACCCTATATATTATTGCAATTTTGGATTCTACGTGTTATTGTAGGTGGACTTTAATGAAGTTTCCCTATTCCTAAAATTAACCGTTTTGGAGATATTTAATTTGTTTAAAAAAAATGTAGAGAAACAGTGACTAGCTTCAAACCATGTGTATTTTATAGTAAGATAGATAAAGCAACAATATTTATAGGGGGGATAGCTAGACCCCTAAACTTCCCATTCATACTTTCAAAGTGACTTAATTGCATACAGGGTGCTAGAAATTTAATGCCGAGTTTAGTTAACTTCAAACCTTCATAAGTCGGTTTTTTTAAATGGAACCCCGTCTACTATTTTTTGTGTAATCACCTAAAATCTTGTAATTTCTTGCGAGAATAGCTGTGGAATTTTTAGCAAAACTTCAAAAAAACAACTAAACTGTCACCAGTTATTTATTATTATTTATTCACATACGTTGCAATGGGATTCTAAGCAGAACATTTACAGTTTTTAATGAGACATATCCCAATTTTTCCATCGTAAAACATCCTGTATATACATATATTAGGGTGGCCCAAAAAAACGAATATTTTTTTTCGTGTCTTTTGTGAAAATATGTTAGTTTATCATGTTTTAAAAGACCCCTAAAAAATCAGCTCAAAAAAATTTTTTTTAGAGGTAGCTCAAGATTGTTAAAAATTTCCAAATTCACCAAAAATATATTTTTTTTTTTTTTTTCTCGTTATTTTATTATTTTCTAGGTTGAAAAAAATCTCGGTTCAGAAAATTTCAAATCGATATTTTAATTTCTGTCACATAATTATTTTAACTTTAAAAGTAGTGTACCTAAAATGTTTTCGAGCGACCTAAAAGCAAATATCAACGAACTAATAATTTTTTTTATTGAATTTGATGAACAAAATAAATCACGAGACACTTAAAAAATTTCTCGAGGGAAAATTTACTACCGCACTGTTAGTATCAAATATTTATAATTTTTTAATTTTTTAAAATTTAAGTGTTTCGTGATTTATTTCTATTCTTTTGTTCATCAAATTCAATAAAAAAAAATTAGTTCGTTGATATTTATTTTTAGAGGTCGCTCGAAAACAGGTATACACTACTTTGAAAGTTAAAATAATTATGAGTGACCTTTAGAAATTAAAACATCGATTTGAAATTTTCAGAATCGATATTTTTTTCAACCTAGAAAATGATAAAATAACGAGAAAAAAAATTTAAGAAAAAAAAAATTTTTTTCACGATTTTGGAAATTTTTAAAAATCTTGAGCGACCTCCACAAAAATTTTTTTTAGCTGATCTTTTGAGGCTCTTAAAACATGATAAACTAACACAAGAGACACGAACAAAAAAAAATATTCGTTTTTTTTTGAGCCACCCTAATATATACAGGGTGCCATTTAACACTCCCGCTGCCAATATCTCCGAAATGAAGAAATTTATTTTAGTTTCGGAAATTGGGGTTGTTAGGTCCCTCGAATAACTTCAAATTGTAGTTAGAACTGTTAGTTCAAATCTTTCTGTATAGATGGTGTGGCGTTACTAAAAAATATTCTTCTAAAATATTGTCATAATGACTATTCACACTACATACTAACTAACAAACAATAAATTATAAAAAGAAACAAATGATCAACTACATAAATAAAAATTGTGCAATTCTAAATCTTATAACTAATATAGTTAAATTGAAAGACGCAAGCTGATAAAACTATAATTATTGGAAAACTAATATGTGTCATCTGTCATATATGTTTTATTGACATGAGCCACCTATGACTGAATTTTTTTAATAACATTTGATAAAATACTTTTCGTCTCTGCCCCTTATAGGATTTGCCATTGTACTATTTTTTTTCTGTAATTGATCAATCTTTTTTTTATATAATTTATGGTGTTTTAGTTAGTATGTGGTGTGAATAAAGCCATTATAAAAATATCAAATAAAAAAATTTGTCAGTGTGATTTAAAGAAAATAATAGATTTTCCTGTTACATCATACATTGCATATTGAAGTCGACATATCAAACAAGTAAATATAGAGAAAAACTTTGTTTTACAAAAATTACTCAAAATTTAACGGTATTTCAGAGGGACTGCATTTCCAAGTTCTAAGGATCAAAAAAATGTTTAGTATCGCCACGTCATCTATACATAAAGATTTGAACTAACAGTTCTAACTGCAATTTGAAGCTATTCGAGGGATCTAACAACCCCAGTTTCCGGAACTAAAATAAATTATTTCATTTCGGAGATACTGGCAGCGGGAGTGTTAAATGGCACACCCTGTATATGTAATATGATTATTTTTGCTATATATTTATAATTAATTACATAATCTCATATGAAGTATTAATAATAAAACATTTTATTTTTTTACAGGTTTTAGCTACTATAAAATATAAACGAAAATTTTAAAAATTAAGTAAAATTGATCACAAAAAGAAAAAGGACACATATGCCAAGAGATTCATTACTACTAACAGATGCAAAGAAAAAAATATGAGTGTCAATTTTAAAGGGAATACGTATACTGTATATAGAATTTGTTTCAAAATTATTTTATCGTATTTAACTGTTTAAGTTTATTATAATTTAATTTAAATTTAATAGTCATCGAAATTAATTAAAAAATCTAATCTAAGAAAAATTAACAATAAAACAAAAGTAGATGTTATATTAAATCAGAAAACTTACAGATTTAAAAAATATAAGGTTTAATATGTTTTTCTAAAAATAAATTTTTGAAGCCCTAAAAGATCATATAACTTTTTTGGGAAACCTTTTCCGTAAAAAATACCGTAATTATTATTACCGTAGAAACATTTATTGAGCACAAGTTTATTCCATGTCTTCCGAGTTATTCCACAATATTCCAAGTTATTCCGTTATTCCGTTATATATTTCGTATACACCGGAATGAAAATACTTCATAATATTGCACCTACATTTCATCTTATTTCCATGTATTCCGTTAGTATTCCGGTTTATCCCGGAATATTCCAGATTATTCCGCTGCATTCCATGTTATTCCGTCATATTTCAGGTTATTCCGATCAACACGTACACTGATTCCGGCTATGGAATTCCTCGGAAGTCATTCATTTTTTTATACTATTAAAAAGTATCTATCAAAAACTGAATTCTAACTTGGACTAATATTCTTTCTGCATTTTTATTGATAACATTTTTATACTTTTAATGCATTCAGTAATGATTCGTCTTTCCATTGGTGTTCCATAAAAGTGAGATCAGTTAATATCTGTCCAATTTAATTATTTTGTAAATTTATACTCTTTTTGTATCTGTATCTTCCTCAAAGTCCAACACTGATTCAGCTAAAGGCACGATCTTGGCTTCGCAAGAACGGTCAGCTCACCTGCACACTGTATATCACCGTGTGTGCCGAAGTGAATGCCCCTGCAGTCAGTGTTTGGCCTTGAGACAGAACCCGATGCAAATGACAGGACGAGCCGGGACCATGCGGTCGAGTGCATCTCCGCGACACCCCCACGCCCTTGACGGGGCTTTCGGTTTAGTTACTCATGCATTATCAAACGATAAAAAACACTTAAATTATATTTTACTGCCTGCTTCAACCGCCGTAAATTTTTCAGGCTCGGCTCGGTCAGAAAACATAATTCTAATTTAACGGACCTGCATTGATCTTTGTATTAAATCTGTTATTTATTACCTGCATTGAAAATATATGTTTTGGAAAATACATTAAAATGCGCAAAATATAGATTTTTTTTTTGAAATTTCAGTTGTGTATTTAATACGAAATAGTCCAAAGCAAGATTTTTCATAATTTCTATACTTTCTAATTTTATGATTAAGAAATTATAATGAAATACCTACATGAATATCGCTATTAATAGGAACCCGAAATGTCACATTACTTCCTGCTAACCTTGCTTCTTTTGCTTGTTATGTTTTTAGACCTCTGAAAACGTTTTATAATCTAAAAAATTTAATTATTATTAAAGAAACGATGCATTGCATTCCTGGCTAAAACACAAAAAATATTTCTCTCTGATTTAATAAAAAGTATAAAAGTGTAAACAGCACATAAAAAGGGACTGCTTTGGTAGAAAAATAATATAGCATTTTTTTTCTCAAATCCACTCCATATCTGAGAATAATACTGTTAGCTGTGTTTACCTATTTTGTTTAAACATAAACGCCTATGAGTAGTGAGACTAGATAAACAAATAAGGAAAATAGAAAATTTCACAAAATTTTTTTAACTAAACTAAAACAGTTATAGTAAAAAAGTACTTTGAAAAAGTTCTACAATGTAAGTTGAAACAGTCTACATTCAAAATGTGCTGTGTTTTTATGTAATTTTAATAGCTGTTTTGTTCTTGATTACGATAACCTCGCCAGTTCTGTCTCGCAGATGGGTAATTTGAAAATTATAATTGTGTTGTTGTATACCTATGTATACAGGGTGTCCTGAAATTCATGCAACAAAATTTGGTCATAGATTCTCAAGACAAATTAAGGGGACCCGTATTTTTTCTTTTTGCCAACTGGCCCCCACTATCGGAGTTACAGCCCCCTGAAATCTGCCCCTAAGAAGTCTTTTTTATATCTCAAAACCATGTTGTACGAGAATCACTAAATTTGATACACAGGCGTTTTATGACATGTGGAATCTCACAGTGCTACGCATTTTTGCGAGAAACCCCCTTAAGATACTTTTTCGTGGGCCCCCTTGTCTTTAAAACTAGAAAAATTTGGTCACAAATTTGATTTTTTTTTTAAATTATTAGTTAGCTAGAAAGCCATTGAATTTAGAAACTTTTTTGTCCCTTGATATTTGTTTCGTAAAACGCAATGTTTTTGAGGAAAATGGGAAATCACGATATGCATTCGATCACATTTTGACATTTTTCTCGAAAACATTGCATTTACGAAAAAAGTATAAAGAAACAAAAAGTTTCTAAATTTAATGGCTTTCTAGTGGACTGATAATTTTTAAAAAATTTAAATATGCGACCAAATTTTTTTGGCTCCAAAGACAAGGGGGCCCAAGAAAATTGTCTTAAGGGGGTTCCCCGCCAAAAAACGTTGCACCATCAGATTCCGCATGTCATAAAACCCCTGTGTACCAAATTTAGTGATTCTCGTACAACAGGGTTCTGAGATATAAGAAAAAGATTATTCTTAGGGGCGGACTTCAGGGGGCTGTAACGCCGAAAGAGGGGGCCACTTGGCAAAAATCAAAAATACGGGTCCCCTTGTCCTAATTAATCTAAATCACTTATTATTACTCATTCTGATGGAAATACAGTGCCGGAATCAGTGTTGTAGGTTTTAAATAAAAGTGAATAGAAACTGATCTGGAATATATTTATTGAGACATACCAAAATACTGCAATGTAACCACATGTAATTCCCCATCCATAATTGTATACAATGTGTTCAAGTTACATCCTCCTCCTACTTCCACTATAAATTAGATATCAGGGATACCTTTTTTGTTAGAACAAATGTCGTTTTTTTTTCAAATTCCTTACTCATATTTTCAAATTTAATATTATTGTCGTCTTATTGTGTTTTAATATATTTCAAGGAATGTCACCTGTTAATTCGAGTTATTTGCCTTACTTAGCAGTTTTAGTACCTTTCTGTCTCAATTTCTGACATTCCATACGCTGCAATGTTTGAAGGGGAAGAGACGTGGCTAGACCATAAAATGTGGAAGACAGTTTTAGGTATGTCATATTTCGTACTAATATGTGGAAAAATAGCTTTACACATTTATTTTCATTATTTATGTTATAATTTGTATTGGAACAAATAAGACCAGAAAATAAAGGATAATAATACAGCGAAAGCCGAAATAAAAAAATTACGAAATTTAATGCACATGAAAAAATCACATGCACATGCATTTAATCAGTTAAAATTATACTTGCAAATATAAAATATAATAATAAGAAAAAATAGTTTAAAGAACAATTCATATTAAATGTTTGTCAGCTAGTAACTACTAATTTTGTAAGTAAAACGGGATGTTAATTGAATCAGCTTAATCAGGGGCGAAGAACAACATGCAAGCTCCATTGCATGACACAGGGAGCACAAGGTTGAATTTACTTTTTACAAAAATTTGGACATAAAACACATCATTCGACTTTTGTTATCAGAATTATCAAAATTTCTCAATATACTTAGTATGTAATAGTTAGAATTTTCTTAGCGAAAATATTAATTTGGGTTTCATTGCACCATTTTAGTAAAGATTACAATAATATCCTGCAGAAAATAAAAGAAATAAAGAAAAAACTAATTTTAGTGACTGTAATATATAGAAACCATGAAATGTTATAATAAAAGGAAGGAATTTGGAGTTATAGTTAAGTCTGTATAAAAATAGTACATATACCAAACTCGTAAAATAATACATAATTTAAACATTTTACTTTAATGACAGTAAAATATAAAGGAATAACTGATTTATACAAACCTAATATACAGAGTCTTTATTACAAAAGGTTTTCTATATCTCAACGTCCACACAAAAAAAATCGCATATTAATTTTGTAATTCAGACAAATGAAAATAATATCTCAAATTATGTAATATTTTCTGTTGCGAAAAACAGTTACCAAGTACTATGACATTTACTTACCATATATTAAAATGATAGCTAATCCAGGGTCACTCACCTTCCGTGGTAAAGATCAAAGAGACCGCCAACAACTGTATCATTTTTTAGTCATTATTAGCGAAACCAAAATTCTTGGAATCTCGTCGTGCAAGCTAATAATTTTATTGTTTTCTATTTAACCGGACAAGTTTATGGTGGGTACTTTGCATTTAAATCAGCAAGGCTATCTGATTATGTTTTACTTCCTATATACAAAGTAGCGAAGCCATAAAAACAGATATCCGAAACAAACATTAAAGCGAAACAAGCACTCTAAATGCTTACTGTCTCGTATCTTGCATAGAAATTAGCGGAGTTTCGAATTACTGCCACGATTTCGAATGATGTGCCGGTCTTAAACTGTGGACCATATCTTCATCTTTTACGGCCCCTATGCCATAAATATATTGACTTAATAGTTCAATCTGAATATATATGTAGTTCCTGTTGTTTTCTGTGGGATGTGGAGCTCGTTAGAACTCAGGATATTAGCCCAAAATCGGAATGGAATCAAATTTCTAAAGATTAATGTCCTTAAAGTTTACTTCGTTTAGGTATATGCAAAATATCCCAATTTATTTGAACTCCATCAAATAGGACGGTAGTAATGGGAGTGATTAAGATTTTACCCTACATTTAATATTTTGTTGGTCTTTTTTGTAAAGATAGCAATATTGTTTAACTTTTATGCTATAGTCAGAAATTATAAGAAATATTAAAAATAAAGATATCGTTAGGTACAGACTTAAATATATACATTTCGGTATATCCGTTTGTTCTTTACGAATGTAGCTAAGAGTTGTCGAGGCAACAAGTGTAGTTAGTTTTCTATTCTATTTCTAATTTTAGGGGGAATCTGGAACAAGGCTAAGGAGGTTCCAATTAAAGGGGAAAAATAACATACCTAAAATAAATCTCTCTGGATTAAATTAGTTAATTGCCCAAATGGCTCTTATTTACATAATTCCCTTTAAAATACAAGGAGAACTATCCGACTCGAGAAAAGTAGAAAATGTTTTTGTAAAACTTATGATCAGACGTACGTCCTACTCAACAGCAAGTTCGGGATTATGTAATCACAATAATACCTAAATTTCCCCTACACGGTTTTCCAAAATTAATCAGAATAGTAGTCAATTCATATTTGCAAATAGGTCGTTTATTTTTAGCGTTTACTGTACTCGAAACGTGACAGGCTGAAATTAAACGTTTAAAGGCGTCTAAACCACCAAAATGATAAAGCTCTGTTTCACGCAGGATTACATATAATCTAAGTTGGAAACTTGTATTGTACAGCTGTAGAAAACGTCAGTTTATCAGCTCAAATTGGTCAATGAGAATTGCATATTTTTATCATGATTGACAGAACGAGGAAGTGTTGTTCTATCGACAAAATTCTACATCTGATTCGAAAAATTACTAGAAATAGGAAAAAGTTCAGAAAAAGTTCATATGAAGTCCACAAACACTGCATTTTTGAGATATAACGGTGCTAAAGATTTATTATCTTTTAATCATTTGCATTTATTTTATTTATTTATTCGATACATTAGACTTTTTCGAGGATCAACAGTATGTACGAATTACTTTTCGAAAAATCTGGGGATATATATTTTTTTGGAACCTGGAACGCTCTAGCTTAGTGGTACTCAACCTTCACAGATCCAAAATGTGTATATTAAAGTACTCCTTAACTTAAATTATAGTATAATCAAAGTTGGAGTAAATTTGTTTTAGTTGGAGCTAGTAGAGGGCCAGAGGTTAGGATAAACATTAATAGTAGGTAAAATATGATTATTTTAATTATTTATTTTAGTGCCGAAATACCATTAGCTACATTAGTTAGTTAGTTAGTGCCATTATTTATAATGGAATTTAGATATAGATTATAGAATAAAAATTTTAGCTTGCTTATTAGCACAGTTACCTACTTTTAATACATACGAATGAGACTGTGAAGTAAATTTATTCAAGATATTTTGGTTTTGAAATTAATACTGGTGAAAATTTTAAATACTCACCAACAATTTGTTGTGATCAATGGTATCGTAATTTATTACATTGGATTAATGGTAAATCTGAATCGACGGAATTTTGTACTTCAGTGTTATGGGCACCATCTTTTTAACACAATGAAGAACAATGCTAAAATTTATATGCTCCATAATCACATCGACTTTTTTCCTGACAATCTTGGTGAAGTTTCTAACGAACATAGTGAAAAATTTCACTAGGAAATGTTCAACAAAAAAAAGTTTCTCCAGTTTTTCTTTTTGAGCGATGGCTGTACGATGCCTCAAATTCATCCGATTCAACACTCCAGCAATATTCAGCAAGCAATGAAATTAAACCTTTCCCTTTGTACCTTGTTGTGTTTTCGTTTATTTTTTTCTTTTCTTAAAAAAATTTTATGTGTATTTCGCATAAAAAAACAATAAATTTGTTTAATTAAAATAAATGTCAAATTCCAAATCCTCGTAAGTACCAAAAAAACCCTATATGCGAAATTTAAGAGGAAAATTAACAATTTTTAGGCGTTAAATAAATTTTAAAGCGACATCTGGCGGAAGAATTTTTTCATATATTTTTTTAAATAGGTATACTGTTCAATAGGTACCTTTCTAACAAGTCTAAGATCGTTATTGAAATAGAAATAGTTTTAATGTTTTTACACTTTATATACAGTGTGTCCCACCCATGTAAAATTGTTATTTGTATACTCATTTGTTTAAATCTTTTTTGTTCGATAAATCTCAGAAAAAGAAGTAGAATGCATCATTTCGATATTTTCGTGTCATGACCAACTGAGATGCGTTTTATAGGAAGAAAAAACGAGAAGTATGATATACACGTATATATCATATCGTGTATATCATATTTCTTTGTCGTGAGTATACGACACTAAAACAGCTGGATCGTTTGTCGGTTGTCTCACCTACGACATACCTACTGATGAAGACCAATAAGTCCGAAACCGGTCTGTGTCTGGTGGGTTAAACTGACGAACGGTCCTAGTTGTTGTAGTAGGTGTTGCGAGTATAATTCAACGCCGGTCGGAGCATATAGCCCGCGGAGTAGTTGTTTCTCGTAACACTGGCAATTTTAAAACGAGAAGTATTATTAGCGATTTATTTTAGACAAAAACTGTACCCAATTCTTATTCAGGACTATCTAAAACCCTACTATACCAATTTTTGTTGTGATAGAATACAGGGTGTTGCTGTAAATTAATCCAGTAAACAAGAAATTGATTTCAAGTCTGGTGACTTAACTGGATAGCAGATAGGACCATTGATGTCAATTCATCTATCAGAAAACGTTCAAATCAAATAAAAATATAAAATGACGATAACAAAAGTTTTTCACCCGGTATCTCAAAATTGACACATATCTGTTTTCATTTTCTGTCAGTCTAGACTGTATAATTTTGTGTATCATTAATACCCCCTTTATATCACATGTTTCTATTATTTAAGCCTTTAGTTTATCTAATTGTTTTATTAATGAAAAAGCCATAAACGAGAATAAATAAATAATGTACTTATAAAAACAATTTTAAACATCAAAATTTTATAACACGTACCTAAATCATTGTATTGGGTTCTCGGCGTTAAGGTATCGATTTTGAAATATTAATTCTGAAAAAAATTATCTGCCTCTACTTAGCTTCCATATCATCATCAAAATAAACAATAAATAAATGTAGCAAGAACTTTTTTAATCAAGAGAGTTTAAATCAGGATATGTTCAAATCATTTTATTTTCATTTTTTATTGTAATAATCTAGAAATCTGTTATACAGGGTGATTCACAACTTATCCAAATAAATTTGGGAATAGATGCGGCATGAGAAATGGAGTCAATATTGTAAAAAAAATTTTGTAAAATCCTCATAGTTTCCGAGAAAAAAATTATTGAAGTTGTAGTGCTTTCAACCATTACATAGTTGGACAACTGTAGTCTCTAGTGTCATTTGTAATACGTCTGGAGAGCCACGTGGCCTCAGCGACTACGAATACTGAAATCCGATGTTTATAATAGTTTTTTAGTAGTTAGTGTCAAAAATGGCTTGCGTGTATAGCAACTCGGAGTTGACGGATGTTGTTTTAGTTTATGGTGAAGCAAGAAAACATTTGTATTGTGGTGAAGTATTTGTGTTATGGTGGAACAAGACAGAATTTGTGTTAGTTCGTGGAAACTGAGAAAGCGGACCCAAATGTGTTTACATGTCGGTGGACAAAATTTTGAACAGTTATTGTAACATCAGGTATGTCAAATTATTTTATTATTTAACACCACAAATTAATTTTATTAATTAATAATAACAATAGCGGCAAAATCAGTTGAATTTGCTGATATAAAATAGGTGCCATAAAATTCTATTTATTCTTTTCCTTGCGAAATTCTTTCAAGTTTTTGTTCGTTTTTATCACTGCCGCTTTGACGGTCGCATTGTGCCAGGTCAGGTTTTACAGTGGACCAGTTTCCAGTGCCGTGCAGAAGTGTATTTTTAAATCATTTTCGAACTGCACTTTTTGATTTTTTCTTTACAAAATTGTATTTGTAAGAGTCCCCTGTACATCCAGAATTTTTTTTTTGGATAAGTTCTAAATCACCCTGTATAAATACCTACTTACATATCTGCATGCATTTTTTGAAAATATAGGTACTTTATCCCAAATAAGGACCTATAGGTATCCTTTCATTAAAAATTGTACATTTTTATTTTTGCTTATTGTTTAACTTCTGCCAATAAGTGTTCAGAAGTCAGAAGTTCAACATGTTATAAAAATATTTTTTATATCTGTATATTTGTAGATTGTGTTGCTATGCAAAAAAACTTTACGGTCTTGCTTATACTTTGTAAAATCAATAGTTAGTCAAATATTCTTTATTATGTATTAATGGTTTAGTATAATATTAACCGGTCGGTCGTAAATGATTAAATGACTAAAAAGAATAATTTTCTTTTAGTGTAATACGAAAACAAAAAGTGATAAATTTATAATAAGAATATATGCACTCATTTATCTTAACTTTCCCGGGGAGCCTCATGGATAGGGAGCAATTTTTCTCTCTTACACAGAAGTCCTATTCATTTTTTGCCAGTTATTCAATTTGGGTAAGGGGAACCTACACACGTCCGGCTGATTCTGACAAATTGAAATATTATAATTTCATAAACAGCCCAGGCGACTCCAGGAAAAAACACATTTTGATGAATTAGTTCTCTGCAGCGCCTGGCTATGTTAACAAATTGATAAATTATTCTTTCGCCCGAACCACCTCTTTTCTAGTAGAAAAACTAGGACTCCAGGGGGAACTACTTATATAATTCACATTGTGACATTTTAATGTAAGAGGCGCAGATATAGGGAACACGAATAGTCGAAAAAAATGGTTTTTAATCAGTCAGTTAAAAGATGTATGTTTATCCTACACCAGTCGCAGTAAATCTTTTTTTAAAACGAGAACGCGTAAGCCAGTCAATCTGTCTCGCCGAGGAGCAAATAAATCGCGAAATTTCCATACTGTTGACTGTTTTTCTCATGTTCTTTTTTGCCCATGATATATGTAGTCTTGTTGCACGTCGGATTTCTCTGAAAGTTTCAATGATCAAACCATATACCATGCTAAAATATAAATATTACGTTCGTAGTTCAGTTGGTAAATTCACTAGCGTTAAAATTAATTTTTATACCACTGAGGGCCAATACATTTTTGAAATCAGAATTCTAAAATTCCAGGACTATATTAAGAGAATTTCTATATCTTTCTCCTAAAAGTTTCCCCTGTATAATGTTCCTACTATATTTTATTTTATTTACATGACCTTACAAAAATTCCAATTACAGGGTAGGTAGAAACAGGAAACTACATCATATACTACATAATATGATACCTAAATACAAAAATTACGAAATTTAGGTATAGGTTGTTTGAATTATGCACTACTAAAAATGTTGTTGCTTTATAAAAACAAAATTTATTTATAAATTGCGCCACAAAAAAAAATTGGTTGGCCGTGGACGAGATCAGTGACACCCATAGTGTTTTGACACGTTGAATCCAAATCCAAAGTCAGAATTCCCAAATTGGTTCGTGTTTTAACCCTAAAATCAGGACACACCTTCAGAACGCGGTTGTCGAAAATTCAAACTGACTTTTGTTTGTAGAACCACGACACTCTGAGGACGACACAATTGATCTTATTCATACGAGTACATCAGAAATCAAAGGCTATATAATTCTCGATAACTCCGCATCCCAATTTTCGAGAGATGCAATCCCTACGAACTTAGAGTTGAGCATACTTTTATACATACTTTTGTCACTAAGCCATTTGAACGACCTGTCATATGAACGATTTTTATCGAACAAACTCACTATCACCGATTAAGGAAGTACGATTATGTTTTTTCGGTATAATACAGAATCCAGATGAAGTCAAAACACGAATCAGTCCAAGAATTCTTACTTTAGATTCGGATTCAGTGGGACCAAATACTATCAGATACACTGGTCTGGTTCATGGGCCAGGCCCATTCTTTTTATTGCCCTGTGTAATTAATACTATCTATTATCTATATAATTTAATACAGGGTGGCCAATTGAAAACGAAACAGAGCCATTTTCAGGAACTGCGTCAAAATTGTAGAAAAACGCTCAGACCCGTCGATTTTAGATTAAATGGCATTGGGGACTGAGTAATATTTATTTTGGAAGCTCTTACAATTCTCTTTACAACAGATTTTAAATTTTATAATTCCGTCCAATGCTTAGAAAAAAAATTACATTTTAAAATTTAAATTATATTTAGTTATTTACTTACTACTTAGTTGATTAAATGTTCAAACTGATGACCGCTGATTGACCGCATCCATACAAGAATAAAGATTTTGTTCGAAACGTTCGCGCACATTCCGAAGCATTTCCGGAGTGATCCGACGGCATTCGTCGACGATTCTTTGACGCAAATCTTCCAGCGACGCTGGCTGTGTTTTATAGATTTTACTTTTTAGGTATCCTCACAAAAAGAAATCAAGGTGTGATAAATCCGGTGATCGTGGAGGCCACTCAATGCTGCCTCTTCTCCCAATCCAATTCCGTAGAAAACGTTGGTCCAAATACTGACGGACAATTAACGCATAATGCACCGTCCTGTTGAAAAATCAAATGATCTTCATCATACATTTTCAATAATATCGGTCAAGGCAAGGTCAATAGCGTCTCCCAGTAATTGCAAATACATTTGTCCAGTCAAATTACCAGGTAGAAAAAAAGGACCCACCAGCCGGTCACCGAAAATTCCAGCCTACACATTTAATTTTTCCGGTTGCTGTGTATGCACCTTGTGAAAAACTCGGACCAATAGCGGCAATTATTTCGCAAAATTGAAAACGGTGGTCATAATCATCCTCATGAAGTTCCTGGACTAAATGTATTTTGTATGAATGAAATTTATTCTTCTTCAAAATGGTTTGTATGCTAGTTCGATTGATCCCAGACACAGATGCCAGCTACGTTCCCTGTTTCTTGATTTTTTTTTACTAACTCTAGAAAATACTTCCTGCTGACATGTCGATCTTGATGTTGTTCGTTAAATAACTGAGCTGTTCTATTCGCACATTTATTGTTCATAAAGTAAAGCGAAATGATATCTACCCTTTCCGCAATGGAATAAACTAGTGTTTAATTTTCAAAAACAAAATTAAATAAACTACCAACGGGCGCTTCCAAATAATACTAGAAAATAATTTGAAATCCATTAATTTTACGTTCATTGTGTATGTATAGCATTCATTTCTGTTTTTTACAATTGTATTTTTTTTTACGAAAGTGATAACAAATCACCAAAAACCAACGTAATGCAAGAAATATTAAATTTATACTGTTACTTGTTTGTACCTAAGTTCCAACTGTAGAATCAAAATTCTTAATAAGTATACGCGGAATTATAAAATTTAAAGTCTGTTGTAAAGAGAATTGTAAGAGCTTTCAAAAGAAATATTACTCAACCCCCAATGTCATTTAAATATTTTGGGGTGATGCTTACCCTTGCTTGGGGGTGAAAGTGGCGTCAAAAATACCAGCAAAGAATATTCCCCTTTAATCTAAAATCGACGGATCTGAGCGTTTTTCTACAATTGACGCAGTTCCTGAAAATGGCTCTGTTTCGTTTTCATTTTTCATTTGGCCACACTGTATATTTAATATATTTACTTCAAAGCTTCCACTTTTATCTTTTTCCTTTTTATTTTATTTTCTAATCCAAATTTCAAATGGACTGTAAATAAATCGGTCTGAGTGAAAGCTGAGTGAATCCGTTGAGTGAAGTTATTGAGTACATTTTCAGGAATATTGGGCGTTTTGATAATTTTACACATTTTTGATAATACCTATTTTAACTAACACTGATAGTTTCACTCATAAAATTTTACTTGTACCTACTGATACTAATAGAAAATTTGCATTCAATCGGGTGGCAGAAATTAATACATCATTGAGTGAAATTGAGTAATTGATAAGTCCAATTTTTCTTACAGTGTGGATGCCAGTATTTATTTTTATAAAGTTGTTTATAAAACAAGAAAATCATATCTTACTGAATTTTATTATGTATTGAAAATTTAGCTGTCAGGGCTTTAAACGGGTGCAGCACAAGGCTATCTCTGTAAATCCTTAAAACCTCTTTAAGTTTTACAACTTAAACAACTTTATAATATCATCCTGGATGTTTCCGTCTAACCAATTGTGGTTTAATAAAACCTCGTCTCGTTTTTCTCGGAATTTCAGGTAATTGTAATTCTCTTGACCTACTTAGAGAAACTCCTATTGCAGTTACTTGAATTTAACTGTAAAATTATGCCCAATAAATGCATTAATGAAAATAAACCAGCAAGAATCTGCAGTAAAAATGAAATAATGCTGTGTAAGAGTTTACTAGTAGTAATATGAAATTATACATAACTCAGGATATAAAGTAGACTACAAAAACATGTATAAAAATAGAATAATAATGTAGAAAATTCAGCAGTTGCGCAACGTAGGGCAGATACAGCTCACGCGACAGACATAACTAAGCCAGAAATCTTGAGAGGGCCTTGAGATTTTGGCCAAGTCTCTACACAGAATCGAGATGATTTCAATGGAGACAAACTACCTGGAATTTGGAAGCGACTCATGACTGCAAGGCATGCTCATAAATACTAACCAGAGGACTTAATCTACAGTTTTAGAGTTTCGTCTGAAGAAGAGAGCAATATGTATCTCGAAACGTCAACAAACTTAACCAACGACTTAATAACCAATCTGGAAATTGTTCAGTCCCGTCAATATTCTGTTGAGAAAAGTCATTCGAAAGAAACAGACATAGTCAAGTATGAAATTGCAGTCTCCTAAATAAAATATAATATACAGAGTGACCTAAACACTCTAATAGAAGTTGTATTAATTAATTTTGGCTGAACTTTTTTCTAAAAGTAGAACATCACAAACTGTACTATTGAACAAAATGTAGTATTTCATCTTCACTAGCCAAAGCCTACTGCGACTTTCTTTTTGGGGAAGAGGGGCCAAAATTCAAGAAATTGTATTAAGCAATTTTTTTGTATAAAATCTAAATAGATCTATGTACTTAGCATTCTCTTAAATGGGTATGTCCCTTTTATACGAAATACAAAATTTTAACATTAATTCTAAGTTTACTAAGTAATGAGAGCAAACCGCACCAAAGATGCTAGAGGGATAACAATTAATAATAATGATATGAGATAATAATAATCAAGGAATTAAAATTTAAACACTAAAACAATCACAAATGATTAATCTTCAATGTGAAATGCTTTTGGTTGTTCGAATTAATATTAAAAAATATATGTTTAAAGACGGTTCTTTACATCGTCGGTATTTAACTTTTCCACATACATATCGCTCTCTCTTTCAGAGTAACGTGTGCTCTATGGAGTTGCGGTGCATAATTTTAAGTAATTGGCATCGGAAATAAATGAACAATTTCAAAACTGCTGTTTATGTCGTCGCTATTTGATTTTTCCACATACATACAGTTCTCTTCTTTAGAGGAAATTGTATTTGTTGTGTACACTGGTCTATCGCGTTGAGGAGCATAATTTGAAGTAATTGACCAGTGACAATTATGTTCTGATTCTTACGAATGAGTCCAGATAGTTCTATGCCTTCACCCCGATTGGTTACTTGATTTTTCTTTAATTTCTTTTATAGAGTTATGGCCAAAATATGTTTTCTTTCATTAGAATTGTTATTAGTTAGTGTCCTGTATCTACCTTGTGCTCCACAACCGCTAATTTATCTACATTTAAGTAACGCACAGGCAGGTGATTTGAATCCGTGCACGAGGACGTCATAGACCAGTCAACACGGCAAGTGAAAATTCCAATTTCTTCTGCCCGTAAATTATTAATCATTAGCAACTGTCATAGATGCTTGCAAACCAATCTATATGGAAGAATTTTATTGCCGTTTAATCAAGACGAACTCGTG
Source organism: Anoplophora glabripennis (assembly GCF_000390285.2). Classification (NCBI taxonomy): domain Eukaryota; kingdom Metazoa; phylum Arthropoda; class Insecta; order Coleoptera; family Cerambycidae; genus Anoplophora; species Anoplophora glabripennis. Next base: position 55,727 of record NW_019416388.1, on the reverse strand, counting down.
TGTACAATAAGGTGATTGAAGTTTACGAAGTAGAGCATTTCACTTCATTATTTATACAAATTTAAAAGTTTTGCTTTTATTCCGACCTTTTACTAACTAACACCTACTTAGAGTAAATGCTCTATATTTAGTCATACGAGTAAATATTGTCCAAATACAAGTGTACTTTGTAAGTGCTCCACTTTTAGTCATACGAGCCATTTACGTTAATAAATCTACCCTATTTACAAGAACAATTTTCGAGCTGGTTAGTCGCCTTCTTGACGCTTCCAGTTCAGTCCCCTGGTTGATATTTATATTTGCTGTATGTATGTATTGGTCCAAGCGTTATGTCATTTTGGTTTCCATCTTCACACTACAGGTAGTTCTATCCCTTCGTATCCACTGAAATTATATGATTTTTATAGTTTTCTTCTATTTAAGTTGGTTTGAAAGCTTTTATGAAGTTGTTAGTGGAAGACCAGTTTCCGAGCTGGTTTTCACGTAACCTATTTAGAATTCTTAGAGTCCCAGAGATTTTCGAGATCTCAGTTTTCTTCAGAAGAAACTCTGAAACTGAAGATTAAATCCCTTGGCTAATAGTTACAACTTTTACTTGTAACATTCTATTTTTTTATTATTACGATCGTTTCTAAGTTCAAGGTAGTTCTAGTTCCTCGTCTCAGTTGAAGTATTTCATCTTATTTTCTCTGGATTTCTACTGGTTCTCTGTAGACTCTTATCCAAAATTTTCTCGTTCTTCTGGTAAATCGTAGGTGTATTAAATGCCCTGTATTTGTTTTAGACTCCGTACCTGCTGACTAACAGTTAATTGATTTATAATTTTATTATACCTAGAAATATAAATTAACGTTTAGATATTACTTCACTCATTTATTTGAATAAAATCAATTATTTTCATTACTATTCAAATATGAGATAATAGATATGATATATCCTGATGACTAGCTTAAAGCATGAAGCATATTAAGCTATTAAAAAGAATTTATTACACTCAATTTATCTTGCCTTCGTCTTTGAGCGTAATTTGTTTCATGAAACTGACAGGTCGTAACGCAGTCGAACTGAAATGTGGTCAATCGATGATCCCAAATTGATTATCCAGACACAGCAGATACATTACCCACTAAAATCAGGCGGTAACCTCATCTATTTTGTCAAAAACCGGCATTTTGTAGTGATGCCTACTTCCATTTTTAAGTTTGTGAGAAAAAGATTTTTTCGTGTACAATATAAAATATGGAAATCTAGAAAAAATAATACTTTTCAACCGTAAAACGTTAATACAAATTAATTATTGCCACTATTTTTTAATAATCAATATTATTTCACCTTAAAAAATATTAATTCATAAATTACATAGGTATGTTAATAATTCACACAAATGTACTTTCTGCCAATCGCTCAACATCAAGTTAGTCATCAACGTCAGTTTAATAAAAAATCATTTAAAATATATAATATCCAAACTGTTTCGGTTTGGTAACACATTTAAGATGAGCCTCCCTCACTAAATTTATTTACTTTTAATTATGCGGGAATAGCAAACCCATTAAAGTATCAAAGGAAATAGACAATGTCACAATAAGAATGTAATGTTTACAAAATAAATAACTTTTCCAAAATGAAGCCATCTCACTTGATACATTCGATTAACATCAGTATCTTCTTATATGGATAATTATTGAAAAAATGTGCATTTCTCTAATATTCTACAAAATTTTTTCGAACGTTTTAATCATTATATTTCCTTTCGAGATTGATTTTAAGCAGGCTCTTCTTTACTGTTGCTTAGTCGATAATAATCAGCATTTGTCTAAGTTGTCATGGTACTCAGAGTTTCAGATATTCCAGACTATTATATTTTTTTTATATAATTTTTTTATCGTTATATACCTGAATTAGATACCTCAGTTAATTTTTCTCAAAATATTTCTTAATTAATCATCACATTCCTTAGCAAATGTATTATGTAGGTTCATCCCATTTTGCAGTTATAGTTTAATTTTATCTTCCTCATATCTTCTTATTGCTGTTTCAGATTTTCCTTAGTTTTTTCGTTTATAGCCACATTTATATCTACAGGATATTGCCGCCGCATAAGTATCGTATATTCAGTATGTAATAGAACATCGTAAAATAAAACAAAAGTCATATACATATATTAAATGTATATTTAATATATGTATGTATATGATTTTATTATTTAAAATCATGTTTTAATGGGTATACCAAAAAGCACACCAGATTTGAATTTTGCACCTCTTACGTGGTAAAGTGTTGCCAACTAAAAAAAAAATGGAGCGCGTCTATTTCTTGCAGTTCCACACTGCTCAAGCTCATTGTTCAAATATCTAACAGAATCGGCTATGTAGCAATTAAAAATATTTTAACCCATAAATAAAATAGTCTTATCATTTACTAGAATTTTGTCATTATAATTATGGGGGTTTTTAACCAAACACAAAAGTTCTATGTTAAAGAAAATTCTCCTGGAGATCTTCACGAAATTTGTCAACAAAAGAGTTAGAAGATAATTTTGAACACTGAATAATTTTGGGAAGACATAAGAAATTGTAGCTTTAATCACAGGTCTGTTGATGAGCGAGATATACGAGTAGTTGCCGTTTTTTGTGGGAATCAAAAGAATTGCCAAAGGATGATGAAAGGACCAGGATGATGAAGATAATGAAGTACGCAGCAATCATAAACTGAAACAGTGCAGTATTTAGACTCGAAGAACGAAGGATTACCGGTAAGGAATGCCCGGTATGGAAAAGACAAGAGCAAATGATCAAAAACACTGTTTGTTGGAGGGATGACCACAACTGACAATATAGTTACCTGGCCTTAGAGGACCTGCGCGAAATAATGATCTAATCAGCTCCTTTGAATTTCAAGATTATTACTGTTTATTAAAGAGATGATGAAAATAAGCATGTCTTCAATTAATTAGATTTAAAAAGGCTATTTTTGTCTTTTTATATATAAGGTATTTTCAAATCTATCCACAAGAATATTCGTTCAATGTGGGCGACGGAAGGAACTGGAAGGTCTTTTTGTCGTACAACGGTGAACTTGGTTCGATTTTCGTTTTCAGTATGTTGCCTCTGGTTTGACACTGTCCAAATCAGAAAAGAAAGCCCAAAGACAAATAAATTATCAGTAATCTCAAAGTTATTAGATAAATTTGTCCTTAATTCAATATTAGATTCAGAATTCAGAAGTTAATGTTTTAGATGCAAAATGTGTGTTATATCATCAGCATCAACTAGCATTGGTCAATGGTATTCTTTATGCCCTTTTAGATACTGCTGGCTTAAACTCGTGTATTCTATTCCTACGCTTCATAGCTGCACGACCTCACTCAAACTCCCACCCAGGTCGCGGATGGCACGAGTTCAGCAGACGACAGCTAAAAAAGCTCAGCCAGGTACAAAGGATTGCCTGTCTAAACATAACTGGAGCTATGCGAACAAGACCCACCATAACAATAGAGGTAATGCTGTGTCTGCCACCTCTGGATATCTATATAAGAGAAGTGGCTTCGCCTCAAGAACGTTGGTTTCAAACCGGATGTAGGATGTGGAAAAGTTAGGAGTCACCTATGGAATGGAGTCGTCAAGAAGATTCCCCTTCTGCAGACTGACAGTAATTCTCCCCAGTTTACGTTTGACAGACCTTACACAGTACTCATCAGGAAACAGGAGGAGACTGCCAGCGAGGAAGAAATTAACGTCTTCACAGACGAATCAAAAAGGAAAGAAGGTGCAGAATGTGGAATTTATTCTTGATCCTTCCATATCAGACATTAGTGGGCAATGGATAGCCATGCTACCTACCATGGTACAAAGAGAATTATCAGGCCGCCAAAGAAATTGTTCGAAGGCACACTACTGGTAAAACTATCAGAATCTACACAGACAGTAGACAAGCGTTATTGATCTTACGTAATCATAACATAAAGACTAGGTCAGTATGGTAATGCCACTAGGCACTGGTCGTGGCCTCAGTTTCCAACAGCATATCTGTATGCTGGGTTAAGTGACACGAGCGGTGCAATGGCAATAAAGCTGACAAGTGAGCCAAGAGTGCATCGGGTCTCAATATTTTTGGACCCGATCCCTCCAGTATGCTTCCGCTGTGAGCACTTATTGAAATTATTAAGGAAAAGACCCACAAAGAGTTTATGAAACGGTGGAATGAAACAAACTATTGTCAATTTGCTACGGAATTCCTAAAATACCCTAGCAAGGATACAGCTAAAACATACCTGGCCATGTCTAGGTCAAATTTTCGTCTGGTAACAGGTATTCAAACTTGACACTGTTGGCTAAGGAAACACCTTCACTACCTGAGGAAGTGTGAAACACATCTTTGTAGGGGTTGAACAGGAAGACGAGACAGTACTACATGTGCTATGTGAATGCGCTGACGTCTCGTCAATAAGAGAAGCCGTTTTGGGAGAACGTTATTAGAGAGGTCCCCCAGAGCAACGTCACCACCCTTTTTTCTTTAATAGGTTGGTTTAGTGTTCAGATGGATTGATCGCCTAATAGGAGGAAGTACAAGGGACCCAAAGGGGCCTAAATCCTGTAGCTTCTAAGCTACCCTCTCCACAATTCCGGATTCAATAACCGTTGAGATATAATTAATCGTTGAATACATACGTTCCAAAATGACAAACAAATAAGTTTGCATCCTTATTGTTGAAGTATTGCAAGTCGAGATTTCTATATCAGGAGCACATGGACAAGGAACTGAAAAGAACAAAAGGAAGTGTAGCAGAAGTCTCAGCAAAAATGATAGAAAAACTGCCACCCAGTGTGATATCTACAAATTAGCAATTTGTAACATATGCTGCAAAAGGCTCCAATCTGTTATGAAAAATAATCTTTTGTTGTTTATACTTACCTTTCATGAGTTTTTAAATAAAAATTATCCTTAACATGTCTTGATTTAATTAAAATATAAAAGCAAGTGTAGGGTCTGAGGACCCATCAGTAGTATATATGTAAAAAAAATTGGTGGGTGGTAGTTGCGGGTTAAACTGTAAACTGATAACTATAATTTAACGTCTCAATTATTGCCGATAGAAATTTTGAGGAAAGATCATAGTTCAGGAAAAATTAAAAACAACTAAAAATTAATCATAATTGCTTTGTTGTCGAATCATTGAACTTGAGTTATACATAAACTATAAAACATCACAAATAATATAATTCTGTTTTAGTTTTTTTTTATTTAGTCCTATACTATCATACATTACAGACACCGTTTAATTTGTATTATTCAACTGATGTTTATAATAATTTTGTATTTAAATCTCCCTTTGATGCTAAATTTGAAAATTATACCGAAATGTAATCAGTACTCTCTGTTAATCATACCTTCCCTAATTAAAATTTACGTATGATTTATTAATAGATAATTCGCGATATTCTTATTTCTCATAAATTCACACGAGTTCCTTAATGAGCTACGTCTGCTCTCAAGATCTTCCAGTTGGATTCAAATTTAAAAAATGTGAATTTGTCCAATTTGATTAATTAATTGGTTTATTAGCAGGTTTGCTAATGAACTGATGATGTTCCTGAAATGATGAAAAACAGGCCAAGACAAGATTTATATTGTATCGAGGCGTCAGCTGGGAGGCGTGTAAAAACTCAATGCTTTTTATTGCAGGCCCGTACACCCTTTTAAATTGAAATACGATGATGAAACGCACAAAAAATATTTCTATAAGCCGACGATCACGCTGGTCTGGATCAGATGAAGGCAGCTTTAGAATTTAGTACCTAGTGCCACTGTGCCCAAAACATAACAAATTCATAAGAATAAAACATAATCTAAGTTAGAATACGCTAATGATCAGAGGAATATTAAACATATAAAATTTCTTTCTGACCATATAGTTTCTTCAATAATTATTATTAATTTACTGGGGGAAATAAACAATTAGCTGTAAAACAAATTTTTCGTTTTTAAAGATTTTATTACGATCGTTGCGGGATTTTTCCCATCTTCAGATAAAAACAATATTATAATCCATGGTTATTGTTTTTATCTGAAGATGGGAAAAATCCCGAAACGATCGTAATAAAATCTTTAAAAAAGAAAAACTTGTTTTATAACAAATTATTTATTTGTGACCTGTTCTCCCAGTAAATTAACCCGAGGACTATTAAAATGTATACCTAGAATCTGAATCCAAATTTAGAATCCACTTGTTATCAAATACGAACATTGGATACTTCTAATAAGTGTTCAAAGTAGTTGTACTAAAATTATTTTATTTTATTTTATTTTAATTATTTTATTACTAAAATTATTTTAATTTCATATTGTATTTAAATATGAAGTAAAAGGTTGTGTCCAGGGTTAGTCAACTAAGAGGGAACATTTATTTTTCGTTTTACAAAAAAACAGTAATTCTTGGGAAAAAATCCTGTTTTCAAAATTTTAATGCCCTGAAGAATTTTTTGTTTATATAGGCGTTTAGGAACTAAAAAGTGCGAAGATGTAAGAAAAAACTACGAACCGTTAATTTAGCCTCACTTTTGTCGTCAAAATAATGTTATCAGTTATTAGTAATTTATTTATTTAGGCTAACTTTTCGAAGCTTCGCATTTGTTGAATTTTCTAAACTGTTATAGTTTTATAAATTAGTAAGTCAATTTTGTAAGTATTTGTAAGCCATAAATCAGAATTTATTACTATCCTACTAAGCACGCACGCACGCACGCACGCACGCACGCACGCACCCACACGCACCCACACGCACACACGCACAAGCACACGCACACGCACGCACACACACACACACACACACACACACACACACACACACACACCCTTTTGCTAATTCTCCACATATTTATGTAAAAACTGATATGATCAATTGAGAGTTCAAAGCCTTAATAATTCATAAAAAGTACCTTTTACGGCATTATATTTTGACTAATTCTAAACTCTAATCCATATAATAGGATGGATAAGAGAAACTACTTTTTATTTTCAAAACCAAATAAGTCTTCATAAAGCACCTTTATTCATCGCAACTAGTTTCGTGACATTTGACATCTTCAGGTTACAAAGAGCTGCACAATCAAATTACTACAATAATAATATACAGGATATCTGGTAAGTATATGGCATACTCTCGGGAGTGTATAAGGGAGGTCAAAATAACCCCAGTTTGTCATATTTTTCCTAAAGAGCCCCTTAACGGAGATACAGAGCCCCAAAGGGGTACCCAGCGATTTACCTTTTCGGTTCTAACTTTCGAACCGATTTGTATAATTGAATAAAATTTTAATATTTTATGTAAAAACTCATAAAACCATACTACAGTAGATGTTTTACACTGTCAGGGAAGTCAGGAACGGACTTGCCACCACACTCGTTAGGGCAAAATTTTTACAGGTGTAATTTTATAGAGCTGAAAACTGAATCTTTAAATACTTTGGTTATTCCTCTTTAAAAAAGGTACCCTACATTTGTTTTAATAAAATCAGCCGTTTTCGAAAAAATTCAGTTTTTGTATAACACGTTTAATTAATTTATTTAATTATAAAGTTTAATAACATAAGCTATTTAAACATAATAATAATGGAATAACATCACAACCAATAATTCGTATTAAAATAATAAAATTTTGCATTCGGAAGTTTTGCTTCCTCTTGTTTACTTCAGCAAATTTTCAAAATGGTCGCCTTTTTTACATTTCCTTATCCGACAGATGTTTTCTCGTTGTACTGGGAACAATATCCCAACATTGTCTTGAATTTCGTTGCAATGGTGTGTTATTTTTTCGATCACGTTTTTCCTGATGTGAGCTGGCGTCGAATACACAAGCCTCTTTAAATTTCCCCATAAAAAGAAATCCAATGGAGTCATGTCGGACGACTTCAGTTGCCATAAAATAGGCTCATCCCGACCTATCTATTGATAACCAAACGTATTTGATAACTGCTGACTGAACTAAATGGCTAAAATGGGAAAATGCACGTCATGCTTAAACTACATCTGATTTCTAATTTCTAAGGGCACATTTTCTAATAAATCATTTAACCCAATAATCCCCGCCCATAATATGTTAACCATGAGTTGTTGGTGCTTTGTCTGTACTATTGCATTGGGATTTTCTTCATGTCAGATTTGCAAATTATGGCCATTCATTACTCCGTGTCGATTGAAACTGGCTTCGTCCGCGAACAAAACAATACTAATAAAATTTGTATTTTATTGTATTGTAGTTTGTATTGTGGTCTACATAAAATATTAAAATTTCATTAATTTATACAAGTCGGTTCAAAAGTTAGAACAGAAAAGGTAAATCGCTGGGTACCCCTTTGGGGCTCTGTATCTTCGTTAAGGGGCACTTTAGAAAAAAAATTTTATGACAAACTAGGGTTATTTTGACCTCCCCTATACACTCCCGACAGTGTGCCATATACTTACCAGATACCCTGTATAACTAAAAATAATTTTTAGTAAATCTATGACAGAAATATAATTTTTATTAGTGGATGAAGAATATAGTTATTAAATTTGATGTCCAGTCCTATTCGCGAAAGCTTAGAGCATATATTTTTAGTTTTTTATGCACCAAATTTTAATCTGTAACTTTTGAAGTTTAAATCCAAAATTTAGATTTTGAAACATGAAATTTTTAGTATGATGTCCAAATTTCGACTACAATTTAATAATTATTTTTTGTTTAAGTAAAGATATATTTTTAAGTTTTGTACTTCATGACATACATGCATTTTTCTAAATGCGTACTGATCTACGTTTATGATTACTCCGTGGCTGAGTGCATTCGTTGGAATATGTAAAAATGACCGTGGTATAGTTAGAACTTCACGACAGTAGTGTTTATAAAACCATGTTAGAAACAGGTCTTACTGGTGAATCAGTGCTAGATGGCCGAAATCATATGTACAAAATATTTTGAACGGCCATTATACGCAATTATAAGAACTGTTTTGTACAAACAATAAGAGTCACAACCTCATAACATTTACAATTAGTCTAGCTCTAGGATGCGAGGGATATTTAAAATATTTTACATATGTTTTGAAAATATTTCAGATATATTCTTAAATTTAACAACTTTTTCAGTGATAACATTTAAAATAGGCAGATTTAACACAAATTGAAATTTCGACTTAACTTACATGGCATTTCCTTAATAAAGTGTTTTCGTTTCCACAGAAATAAGACCAATTTTCTCTTTTTTAGTTATTTTTATTTCCCCAAGACCCTGTAAGCGCAAATTGAATGTCTATCTCTATGCAACAAGCAATTTTTTTAAACTGTAATATGTACCTTAAATAAAAAGAAACCATTTGGTTGTGTTGACATAATTGCAATATCTTGTTAATATCAATTTTAACAGTAGCTTAAAATATTATCAAAGCGTCAAACATAAAATAAAAATTAGAGTTACAATTGATTCCATTCATTTTATTGAAGCTGTCGAATACTATTTATCTTTTCATAACATAGTGTTATAAGCAATGTGGTTTGTAGCCACTGTAGGGATGAAGAACATTCTCTTGTCTTTAGCAAATAAATTGTTGTTTGACGCTAGAAAATTTTATAACTACTGATTCTACTACGAGCGCTAAAATTCTCCGCATATTTACGTAATACGAAGTGAGTATGTATATCATATAAATTTATATTTATCTGCTCCGCCGGATGAAGCAGTTTTTTATGGAAGTGTGAAGTAACGCATGGGTTTAAATCACGTTACGGTTTGTGACCGTATAACGTTATTTTCTAATGTAAAACCATTAGGGCATTTCACGTGTCACCGGAAGTTGGTATTAATATTTACTTCAGAACTTTTTTTAGGCAAGATAGAGCATATTAGTCCAGTAAACGCATAAGTGAAAATAAACAGATATGGCAAGTAATTCAAACAACGAATCAGAAATAGAACTAGCCTGCTGCCTACTTGATTCAATATCAAGCTTTGTAACAATTCACTACTTCGCTTCGATTTTTTATCTTTATTACTTGACATTTAAATATTATTTCTCATGTTTTCTCATCCTTTAGATAGATTCATCCTTTCCATGATTGTCTCTATTTTGTTAAAAATTTGAGTATAATAGTTGACTGATATTTAATAAATTACAAAATAATTTCACTCTGTATTTTCCGCTTTTTAAGGTATCTAATGTATTATTTAAACAAACACAGGGTATCATAAGATAACAGGCAAATCCACCAACTACAGATTCCATGTGCCAAAATAATGGGTCTTCCCTTATGCTATTTTGGGTGCCCTTTTCTGACATTAAATTTAATATATTTTTTAATAACTCCATTGATTTCTAACACATTGAGTTACTGAGTTTTCAACTCATTTGTATGTTATACCGTCAACTTTTTGAGCAATTTTGGTAAAAAAAAACGAAGTCCGAGTGGAGAAATGGGGGAGTGGAGAAATGGGTATCTTCAATTTTCCTCTGTGACACCTATGGTCGAGAAATAGTGTTTTTTTTTTAAATAAAATATTTATTTCCTCATTTTTGTAACTCTTGCAAAATCTTAATTTAGAATTTTGAATAATTTAGGAGGTATTACAACTTTGAATATGCAATTTTTATCTACTCATTGTTGTTTAAATTTCCTAATTTTTCTTAGGCGACGAACTAAACTTACCAAAAATATATTTTTATGGTTTCTATGCGAATGTGTTCCTGCATAACGTCTAACACACAAATTATCGAATTCATGATTAATAAAAAAAATATCTATATAAAACCTAATTAACTCACAAAATGGTGAATATTTCGTCATTTCCTGAAATGGCAGATATGCTATTAATTGTGGGTAGTAAAATTAATCACAATGTTCTAATATCTAATAATTTCCCTTACAAGAAAATGTGATTCCAATGTCAATATAGCTGCTAGATGGAAACATGTCAGAGTCGGTACCATCGGAATAAGATTTTTCTTTTTTAACAATTTATTTCATTGTCTAAAATGTAACCATTCTGTGAATTGGGCCTCCCTGTATCTTTTTACTTATAAGGATCACGTGTGTTTATAAATTTAAGAACGATTTGTAGATGATATATGTGTATACAGTGCATCCCAGAAGTAACGCAAAAAATTCGTATTTTACTTTGTATTGAGTTTTCACAAAAACGCTAAAACACGTCAATTAGTAGATAGGAATTGTCGTTTTATCATGTTGGTTAAACCTTTTTTGCGCTATGTTTCATAAACTTATGACGTCATCGACATTTTTTTTTTAAATAGTACTACCTAATTTTTTAACCATAAATGGATAGCCATTTTGAAGGGAAACGTGTCGATATAGGGTTGGGCCTACTTTACTTTGACAGGTGCGAAAAAAAAAGCCAACGATTGGAATGGACATGGTTTGAATTAATAACAAAAGTAGGTATCACAAACTTATGCGCGAACAGTGCTATAGCAAAAAATGTGGTTTGGTTAATTGTAGGTACATGTTTTTATGTAGATTTGGTAGGTACACCCAATCACAGCGGCTATGTAGATATTGTTTTGAAGATGACAGTTAGCGAATGCAATAGTGCCTCATATCATTGTGAAAGAATTGAAATCCTAATTATGGATATTATTGGATACGGAGATAGGATCCGTAGTTATGATGATGTATGTCAATTATTCAATGCCAAGTATCCAGAACAACCAATACCTCCGTCTACAGTATGCAGATTAGTACGCAAATTAGAAGACGCTGGATATGCTAGAGATCTGTCTAGATCTGGAAGGCCAACAACCGACAGTGATAGAAAATGATAAGCAAAATATTATGTTTAGCTGTCACTGAAAATCCACACACTGCCGTTCGTCCTATCGCTGAAAACGCCAACATATCAATACATAAAAACGTACCTACAATCAACCAAAACACAGAACAAATTTCCATTTTTTGCGGTGGCACTGTTCTCGCATCAGCTTATGATACCTACTTTTGTTGTTATTTTAAACCATGTCCATTCCAGTCATTGGCTTCTTTTTCGCTCCTGTCAAAGTAAAGTAGGCCAAACCCTATATGGACGTATTTCCCTTCAAAAGGATTATCCATTTATGCTTAAAAGATTTTAGGTAGTGCTATTTAAAAAAAATTTCGATGACGTCATAGCACAAAAAAGGTTTAAGCAATGTGACAAAGTGACAATTTCTATTTACTAATTGACGTGTTTTAGCGTTTTTGTGAACACGCAACACATAATAAAATACGAATTTTTTGCGTTACTTCTGGGACACACTGTATATTACCGACGAGCGTCACCGTCCGGCTAATGTTTTTGTTTAGATATAGTAGAAGGCAAGAATGGGCCTTGTTGCTAGTCCCATCATGTTATAAAAGAAAACGTATATGGAATATTTAAAAAAACAAAGAATGCCTGAATGTGGACAACCTTGTAAGCTTCGACTAAATCAAGGGGAGCAACTGGTTGAAGAAATCTCGGGTGTTAGTTGCAAAGCTATAGCCACGGGAACTAACGAAGGTAACAATATTAGGTCTGTTTCTGCAGTAATTGCAGACTGATTTGAAACTATTAGTGATTGTGGAATTTCTGGAATTCTAGGGAGGGTAGCTTAAAAGCTACAACACTTAGGCCCCATTGGACTTCTTGTACTTCCTCCCATTAGAAGATCAATCCACCTGAGCCGCTAACCAGTCTATTACAGAGAAAAAAATGGTGACGTTGCTCAGGGGAATCTCTCTAATATGTACAGGCTCTTGTTGACCAGACGGCAGTGCATTTGCATAGCACATGTAGTACTTTCTCGTCTTCCTGTTCACAGGCCCTACAAAGAGGTGTTTCACACTTCCTCATATTGCAAAGGTCCAGTTTGAATACCTGTCACCAGGCGAAGATTTGTGTCCTGGACATGGCCATGGCCAAGTGTTTTTTGGCTGTATCATTACTAGGGTATTTTAAGAACCGTTTCATAAATTCCTTGTGAGTGTTTTCCTTGATAATTTCAGCGAGTGCTGACAGCGGAAGCACACTGGAGGGACCGTGTCTAAAAATATTGATGCCCGATGTGCTCCTGGCTAGCTTGTCAGCTTCTTTATTGCCATTGCACCGCTCGTGTACCTTAGCCTAGCATACAGTTGCTGGAAGTTGAGGCCACGACCAATGCTTGGTGGCATTCTCATACTGACCTAGTCATTATCTTATGATTACGTAATCAATAGTGCTTGTCTATTATCTGTGTAGATTCTAATGGTTTTACCCGCAGTGTGCCTACGGACAAATTATTTAGCGGTCATGGTTATACCTTCTAATTCCGTTTATACCACGGTAGCATGCCTATCTGTTGTCCACTGATATCGGATATGCAAGGATCTAGAATATATTTCACATCCTGCATCTTCCTTCCTTCTGTGAATACGTTAATTACATCTTTGCGGGCGGTCTCCTCCTGTCTCTTAATGAGTATGGTGTAGGGTTTGTCGAACGCAAACCGGGGAGAAATACTGTCAGTGTCTGCCTGTAGACCCCGGTCCATAGGCAACTCCTAACTTCTTCGCGTCCTACATGCGGTTTGAAACTAACGTTCTTGGGGCGAAGCATGGCAGTCAAGGCCTTTTCTCTTAGATAGATATCCAGAGGTGGCAAACACAGCATTACCTCCATTGCTATGGTAGGTGTTGTTCGCATAGCTCCAGTTATGCTCAGATAGGCAATCCTTTGTTCTTGGCTGAGTTTTTGTTTAGTAGTCGTCTGCTTGGACTTCGGCCACCAGATGACAGTCCCGTAGGCTGACATTGATCTCATGATGGCAGTATATATCCACATAACGACGTTTGGTTTCATTCCCCAGGTTTTACCAACGGTTTTGAACATTTAATTTAAAGCATTTTTTCAATTTTAAATTTAAATGTTTCATTGTTTGCTTGTTGTTATTGTCCCTTTGATTTTTGTTAATCTACTAAATAAAATAGATTTTTTTAATTCCTTTAAAATTTGTATCATGGATTGTTTCTAAACATCTGCACTTTTTCATTTTCATATGTGACATGTATCACCCTCCATTCCTTCGCTTGAGGTAGTATGATAACAATGTAATATACAGGGTGATTCACAAATGGTGACTAAAAATGAAAACTCGTATTCTTTGGCGAATTTTAAGAGGAGTATTTCCTATAAAGTTTTTATCTATGACGCTTCGTTAAAAAGATATGGGGTGATAAACTTGAAAAAATATTTTTAATTTTTGTAAATAATTTAAAAACTAATATGTGAAATAATTTGAAATTGGGCACATGTATTTTTGGAAACATTGCCCAAAATCTGAGGGCTTTTCCTAAAATTTACATGCTCCAGTGGCGGATATACAGGGTATCGGTGGCATATTTTTCTAAATCAAAAATAGTACGCCACTGCTTTACGGTAACAACCATGATATTTTCACATTCGTCTTTCAATTTTCTACAAACTACTACTTTCTTATGTTTTTCGAAAAAGCCTGATTTTCGAGTAAAACTTAAACAACGAACTGAAGACACCGGACCTCAACCCACTGGATTTCTTTCTGTGGGGTGCTGTTAAACGGCTGGTATCCAGTGAACAAATTAATACCCCTGAGCAGTTAGAAGAAAGAATAAATAATGCTTTTCATCATATTCAAGCAACAATAAATTTCGAACAAATTACATTTTCATTACCTACTAAAAAGATGTTCGTGGATATGGAGGCATTTATGAGCATTTACTCAAATAAAATCATTAAAATGATGACTAATGTTATTAATTTATTCTAATAAATAACCGAATAATTAGTGTTTGTCATGTCATTTAAGTAAGTGTTTTCAGTTTTACTCGAAAATCAGTTTTTTTTCGAAAAACATAAGAGAGTAGTAATTTATAGAAAATTGAAAATCGAATCCGAAAATATCATGCTTGTTACCGTAAAGAACTGGCGTACTATTTTACTTAGAAAAATATGCCACCAAATTTTAGGAAAAGTCCTCAGATTTTGGACAATGTTTACATAAATAGATGTGCCCAATTTCAAATTATTTCACTTACTAGTTTTTAAATTATTTAAAAAAAAATAAAATATTTTTTGAAGTTTAACACCCTGTATCTTTTTAACGAAGCGTTCCAGATTAAAAACTTTATAGGCAAGACTCCCATTAAAATTCACCAAGGAATACGAGGTTTCATTTTTGGTCGCCATTTGTGTATAACATAGTATATAACATATGCAAAATTTTAACTCAGTAAGTTAAAAAAGAAAAATAGTCATTAAAATAAATCTTTATTAAAATCTCAGTTTTAACACTTTATTTTTATTTTATTTGACTAAGGGCGCTTTAATTAAAAAGCCGATATCGCACAAGAAATATGTGGTTATCGGATTGGTCTACTAATTTGTGGCACCCTGTATAACATCTAAACTATTTTTATCATAATAAGTGAATTGGCGAAAATATGAATAATTGAGGATTTTTACGTTGTTTGCCTGCTTTTTCGAACAATCTGTCTATTCCCTGTAAATATTTCACGGTACATTCAGTTGTGAAATAGATACATTTTCATTGCCACTCATCAGTTATTGATTAATGTCAGGAACAATAAAAGGATAATCAACGTTTTAGATAATACAACATAACACAACATACCAGTAATCATGTATTAATTAGATATTAATAACATCCGTGTGCATGCAATATATTCGGGCCGACATTAGGCACAGTGTGATTGCATCTGATTGATTTTGTAGTAATTAACCTATTTAATTATATGTAGTCGACTGCCCACTTGCAATTAGTTACGCAGGGTGTTATCGCATTTGCAATCGGAGAAATCTTATATTTAACCCTGAGATTTAAATTTTCTACTTATTCCATCCTGACATTAACACTAACAATTTGTGTAAAATAAATAATGTTTCTTTGGGCGTTATTTCAAAGAATATTCTACACCCGATCTTTTTCAAAATTCAAGTCAAATCAATTTTTACTTATAACAGTATAATGGTTTCAAGTACTATAATTGACAACTGTCAGGCACTAATAATTAAAAACCTTCCAAAATACATTTAATGTTTTCTAATACAAATGACAATTTTACCGAAATCAAATTGACGAATTCTGAAATTGATTTGATCGTTGTTGTAATCTAACCCGGAAAAGTTTCGAAATATTGTTTATAACAGATATTTCAGCATACAACTGAAACATAGTGCATAAGGAAAACAGCCTTTAAAACAATACAACAAATATCATTCGCTTCATAAGGAAATCTTCGGATGAACGAATAAAATGAAGTTGCGTAAAATCCTGTATACCGAAAATAGTACAATATAATAATAAAACTTAATGCTTATTAGAAATTTAGTTTCGGGTGTTCCAAAATTCAAACAAATTTGAATTTTGCGCCATTTATGCAGTAAAGAGTTGCCAGTGAAAAAAAGACAGCGTGACAGCTGACAGTTCAGGGTTATTAAAAATGGAGCAATTCATAAAAGAACAACGCGTTTTCATTGTTGAACAATATTTTAAAAATAATGAAGATTTGGCAGCTACAGTTCGCAATTTTCGTACAAACTATGGTCGGAATACTGATTTAATTTCGTCAACTGTCAAGAGATTAATTGAAAAATTCAGGGAGACTAGATCAATTAATGATTTTAAACACTGGCCGTACTTCAACAAATCGATCAACAAAAAATATCGAAGCAGTTCGTGAGAGTGTTGTTGAGAGACCAGGAACATCAATCCGGCATCGTGGTCAATAATTAGACATTTCATGCTTACAAAGTTCAATTGATTCAAGAACTGAAGCCCACTGACCACACAGAGCGAAGAGACTACGTTGAATGGATTATGGAACGAGTGGATGCTAATTTTTCGAATAAAATCATCTTCACCCGTGAGGCTCATTTTCATCTTGATAGCCTGGTTAGTCGCTAAAGTTGTCACATTTGAGGTTCAGAAAATCCACGAGAATCAAATGCATCCACAACGTATCACCGTTTGGTGTGAATTTCGAGCTGGAGGCATCATCGGACCATCCTTCTTCGAAAATGTGATTTTTCAGGCAATAACAGTTCACAGTCTTCGCTATTGCGGTATGATAATCCGGTTTTTTGTGCCTAATTTGCAAAGTATGGATGCAGACGACATGTGGTTTCAACAAAGTGATGTCACGTGCCATACAACAATTCAACTACTGCATGAGTCATTTTCTGGTCATGTAATTTCCCGTTTTGGAGGTCAGAATTGACCGCCCAAGTCATGCGATTTAACGAAGTTGAACTTTTTTCTTTGGGGTTTTTTAAAGTTTAAGGTTTATGCCAACAAGCCCACGACCACCCATGCCTAGAATTCAGTCGCATTTATGCAAAACGGTCATCGAAAAGAGAACGTATGTGGCAGCAAAGTCATGGAGGCCGTTTACCCGATATGGTATTCCATACAAAAAAATTACTTCTCATGTGAAGTTTGGGACACCCTTTACCTTCTAGTTTCAATAGAAGATATATAAAAAAATTTCAGTGTGAATACAACCAGTTAAAAATTCAATGATTCAATAATTAAATTTTATAAAATGAAGAATGTCGACTCTGATAGAACCTTACACATTTGTTATTATTAAAAGGACGTTTCTAGTAGTGGCTTCCACGAGCCAATTTAAACGGAATTAAATACGAAAAAGTGTCTAGATTGCGGAATTAGCAGCGCGTTACTCACGCTTTAATAAAGAAAACGTTATAAATCGTAATAATAAAATATGAGCAAGGCTAGTAATTATTACCCTCGCCAAACGAAAATACAAAAGTGAAAGCTGGTGATTAATGAGGGTTTCATTATTTTGTTTTAATAACAAGTAGTTCTCTTAAAATGACTCACACAAATTTAAATAAGCTTTAGTCTATTTATATTTGTGATATTAATTAAAGAGGAGCATGCATAGAGATGTTTTAAAAAAAAATGAAGACAAATTGTGAGAATTTTTATTAAAATATTTTCTAGTATGCCATTGTTTAGAGAAGTCGAGTAGTACAAGCCACCTTTTAAAAGAATGTAATTAATTATGTATGTAAAATCACTGAATTTAATAATTTTATTAAATTACCAGTAATAATCCTTTGATACTTCTTAAATAACGTACACAATCTGAAGACAATACCAACTAGAAATTGACATATAGTCAGTCTCTAGTATATCATATATATTTTACCAGTTGTAGTAAATATAGTTCATAAGAATCAAACGCACATAGTTAAATTATAATCTTATTACCTCATTGAATATTGATTATAATTTTGTCTATAGCTAGATTTTTAAGAAGCCATTAAAACTTTTTCAAATTTTATGGATATTTGTAGGAGGCCTGCGTTACGTTTCCAAAAGTTTGTTGCTCAACTTTTCGCTTATTAATGAAATTTATAAATTGCTTACTTCCTACAAATTACAAGTAATCAAATATGGAAAATTTATTTTGCTAAAAAAATTAACCAAAAAAGAACACACACACCATGTCACCCTTATTGTTACTCTAAATATAAGGTTACTCTTCTGTTGTGTTTATGAGCTAATCATTGTCCGTTGGTATTCATTCTTCCACTGCCAGTACCACGAGGACTACCATGATGTTATTCCTACCGCTACCCCTACCCCTACCCCTTACTCCTAGCCCTATCCCTTCTCCTATCGTTACCCCTACCATTACCACTACCACTACCACAGCTACTACCATATTTTCCAACAACATTATCTTTCTCTTCATATACAAATATATTTTCCACAATTAAAAGTTTTCACTTTTTTACGAACAACGCATAGTAAATATACTTCACTGCAACTAGGGATACTTCCATGTCGATTTGAAACGAACCGACTAAATTAAAGGGAGTAAAATTAAAATAACCGAAGATCGTTACCTCAAGTATGATCCCTATGTTGGCGTGGTTCGCCGCAAACTTCTATACGTACTAGAGTTACAGTTACATGTCTGTACCAAACTTTAGATGAGCATTTTAAAATTTTGTTTGAAATAACTTAAATTGTATTATATTATGAAATACACATTTTGATTACATAAAAACCAACATCAAATACCTGAAATTCTTGGAAACTATAAAACATCTGCAATTACATCACATTTTCTTGATGGAGGTCAGTTTAAAGATCTACCTGTGTTTTCAATAAGTAACACATTTACGAAGGTGTGGACAGAAGTAGATTTCTGTGTTAGCCTTGAACTACTCATCTCATAGTTAGGGAATAATATTCGCCCGTCAATTTATTATTAACACAAAAAATACATTATACCTAATTAGAATTAGTACAAGTGACAAAAAACATGCTCTGAAGTACTGATATTATTAATATTTGTTAAATCGTTTCTTTCGTGCAACATCATATTACAAATGTTTTTCTTGCAATTGGAGTTTGTTATTTGATAAGGAAATACTTGACATTTAAAGTGAGGATTTGGGAATATGTAAAAAATATATATCGAAAATAATACTAAGGATTCATAGAATGCGTTCCACAATAGTTTGTGCAAAAAAACTTTTCTACTGTATTTCCAGAACAAAAAAAACAATTTTTAAATTATGTGGTTATGTCATTGGTTTTAGTCATTCCAATGAAAGTATTAATTAGTTTTACGTGTGGTAGTGTGAAATTTTGGATAAAGAAATGTAAGTAGATGTACTGTCAATTTCTATTATTGTTTTATTCTTTTTTTAACCAATTATTTAATTTTTATTTAATGTTTATTATTATTAATAGCTCACATATCACGTTGTATATCACAAAAATAAAAATGCTATTGCGCGCATTAATTTGAAGAATTTTTAAGGACTTGCCATACAAATAAAATATTTATGCTATGACAGGACGTTTTTCTCTTTGAAAAATATGGACAGGTCTAAAGAGGAAAACGCGACTACGGAGTATGGAAGGGAGACCTCAGTTCCGGTCGGTGAGGTAGGCGGAAGGCCAGGCTCCCCCTGACCGTCATCCATCTACTGGCCGGCACCCCTGGCAGGCAACCAGGCTGGGGTGCTAGGCACAATTACTGGGCAAGGACGTGATGACTGAAGCAAAAAATTCAGAAAAAGAAATCACGGGAATGAGAAACTTAGGAATTACAAAACAAATCGCGGATACAGAACGACGAAATTGGTACGGAACAGGCGCAGGTCTATGGTTGTGCCCAACCTTCTATTCGAGCGACTACTAAGGCTACGAAGGAGGAGATAAACCCATTTGTACGAAAAAGCAAACTATCAAGATCTCCAGTACGTAGGAGTCAGTCTGTATCAGAGATACCCCTCGATCAGATGGGTACCAAAAGGCCTAGAGAAGAAGTAACACCACCGAAAGATAGAAAAATACCAGGAAAGAGGATGTCTTAAGAAATCTAATCCGTGCCGCACAAGCGGAGGTTAATAAAATTAAGACGATAGTGCAGGTAAATGTGAACACGAAAAAAGAGACGCAATTGTACGCCTGGACAGGGTCCTGAGTAAATCATGTAGTAATAAGCTACAGACCCTGCGGTAGAAACCCAGACAGATGCTATCAAATTAGGCACGGAGAAAAATGTCAAAAACGTAAGGAATGTGGAGACCCAGACGGAGAGGGCAAACCAGAGTAACGTAGAGTCACTGCTAGAACAAGAATTAATTCGGGATTTGGAGGCTGCCAAACTATCAGAGGAAATTGGAAGTCATAACAAGAACATGGTAGGATACTGTCTTTCAAAACGTGAAAATAGAAAAGGGAAACCCACTTGCAAAAACTAAGGAAGGAGACCTGGCGATATATTATGTCCGAGATCCTGAAATGAATAAGGGCATTGAGAAATATTTTAGAGACAGATACCCGGAAGTACTGGATATGGTTATGCCAAGGGAAGAGGCATTTGTCAGCTATCTAAGGTCTGTAACAAAGGTCGCTACAGAAAGTGGGCATATTAGTAAGGAACATGTCATCTTTAAGGTGTGTCATACCAGCGCAGAAACAATAAACGGAATACTTAACGGTACCATCCGCTTAAGAGACAAAGCATTTGAACTAGATCGCAAGAAAATTAACATACCTATACCTGACAACTTAAACGTAGTAGAAATTCGAAAAGTATTGCGTCTTTAGAAAAAGTGGCATTAAGATAAACCTCTATGATCCTAAAAGGTCCATCCCCTTACAAAACCAGGAACAAGAGAAAAGCAAAAGTGTTACTTATCCCCCAAAAGAGACAGAGTCAATAATAGTAAAGGCGTACATATGCTGATCTCCTAAAAGAGCTTAAGAGAAGTGTGAGTTTACAGCAACTAGACACAGACATTACAGATGTCAAAAAAACAGGCACCGTGATTTGATACTCACGATCAAAGGTGAAAAACGAAAGGCAGAGCTTTTCAGGTCCACAATTGCAAAGTACGGTGCCGAATGTTGAGACTAAAAGACAAGGAAAGGAGGAGTAACATTCCATATCTACGACATAGACGAAGTCTCAACACGGAAAGAACTACACTCGGTTATTGAGAAGCATCTGGAGGGGGATATGGAAATGGACGTCGACGACGACGACGACGATGACGATGACGATGACGTCGACGACGACGAAGACGATGACGATGACGATGACGATGACGATGATGATGGCGATGGCAAATGGCAAATGGATATGGCGAAGGCAATGGCGATGGTCATGACGATGGCGATGGTGATGGCGACGGCGATGGCGATAACGAATGTCGTGGCGAAGGCGCCGGCAAACAACGCTGGAAATGGTGAGTAAACCAATAAAAAAACTATTTTTGCGATTGCTAAAGGAAGGAATAAACATCAGACTAGCCCGACACTGTAGCAACGTAGTGTTTAACGCTCTCTGAATATTATACATATTTGTGTTACTTATTTTTATCTTCATCATTATAGTTAACTTACTAAAAGCTTAACAGCGCTGTATATGTGTGTGTACCTAAGAATATATTTATGAATTACCAAAATCTTTTTAATTATTTTTTAGAAAATTTCAGAAGTTCTGCTAAAGAAGAGAACAATATGTTATTGTAATCTTTTTTTATGGAAATTAAAAGCATATTCATTGTATATATGATTTTTAATGCAATATAGCAGCGACAATTTCTTATTTCTTAAAAATTGTTTGTAACAACTAATCGCTGCTAGATTGCACTTTGATGATGTACTTCAGTATTCATTTATAACTGATTTTAAGATCTTTTGATGTCAATTTGTTACACTTACTGCAAAATGTTCACTTTTCAACGTGTTTTAAGCACAGTTAGATTTTAAATAAGAGTTTTGTTTATCGACATACTCATTGATGATTATATTGTAACAATCAATCCTTATCTTAATGTAACAACAAACTTATGATTATATGCATGATAAAAAAACGTGTAAAGATGACTGTAATTACTTAATTAAATAAAAAAACACTTGAATTACATTTACTTGATATGTTGTTATAAGTACTGCCGGTCGTGGTATATTTACACGAGACTACATAATGAGTAGTCGTTATATTTCAATCAGAATGACGTTGTGTCATCTATAATATACTTTTGAATTGATTATAATAATCTAGTACTTTTAACGATCCATATGTCTCTATTTTCCGCATTTCTGTATCTAAATTAAAACAAACCAATTTTTTTTTACTTTTCCTTCTTTCATAACTGTTACAATAAAAATATGTGTTGTAGGAATTTTTTTACAGTCTGAATAACACATTTACCAACAGCACATGACTGCACAGGCAGGCAATCAATTGCGAATATATAGAGTTTGCAATTTTCCTCAGATGGGTGTAATGCATTGATGCAAATCCAATTTATGCCTTTCTCTCTCAATTACGCCTTTCCCATCTTACTTAGATTATTCGTATCGGATGCATTTCATTTTTATGTCGACCCAAGATTATTCTATTAGTGATTTAAAAAAAATATGGAGATATCAAACCAAGGGATATAAGAGAGCTGGATAGAATTCCAATAAAATTATTATGGCGTACCGAGTTTACGGTGATTTCTGTAAATGGCGTATGATGTAAGGTTATTTAACAAAAATGAATGAAGTAAATACTCCACCCCTTTAACCGATTTTAACAAATTCTATTTTTATTGTAGATTTCGTGCCAGCGTGTCAGAACCATGTCCTGATCATTTTATAAATCAAATGGTGCAAAAATTAAAGAAGTTCTACTTTTACGGATTTTTAGGAGAAAATTTCTAAATATTCTTCTTACTAGGAGTGACTTGAATCACAAATATATCAATTTTTATAATAGTAGTACATATATAATACATTTACGCACTTACAAAAAACAAACACGATTTTAAATGTTTTTGTTATAGTTCAGTTTTTCTAAACTCCTCGAATTTTACTAAGGACTGACTGACATGATTTATTACAGGATCATATAAAAGTTTTTTTAACTAAAAAAAAATTAAATCAACACAATATTTTTAAGTACTGTAAGTTATATTTGCAGTTTTTAGTATGCGGTAAGTGTAATATATCATTAGGAATTTGATTCTGATCGCCATATTTATTACGCCTGCTGTGTTGAGAAATTCTGTGACTACTTGGAACAGAATGCTGGCTTCTTCAAGATTTTAAACTTATTACTATTACACTAAAACTACAGATAGTAGACAGTATTCAAAGCCAAGATTAATTTAGGACAGACGGAAACAATTTAATGTAATTTAATTTAATTAATGTTTTTCTCAGTGTAACTGGTGGAAATATATACGGAAATATCTTTTATCGTTTTCGAGCTACAAGGTGATTTTTAATTTTCAGCAAAACTTTTTTAAATATCTACATAAAAAAATTCATGTATGTATCTGTGATGAGTTTATTTTATTTACGATAACTACGATAAATATACAAGATGAATCCACCGTGAACACATTTATTCATCTGATTTTGTACATTAACCATAATCTAAATGGTACATCCACTGGACTACCAACGATCGGCACGGACATCTCTGGAACTCTAGTATATAGACAATAATGAAATAGTTCTAGCGAGTTGGTTGCAAAAAAAATTGATAAATGTTATAATTATATTAAACAAATTGCCTGCTAATACCACCCAGCTACTCTACATTTTGACACATCAAAAGTATAAACTGGCAAATTATCCGCAACTTGTGGTACTCAAAGGCAATCTGTTACTAGTGAGAAATCGTTTAAACTTGACCCTTGAACTGTACATTTTGATTTAGATAACATGTAGGACTAAAACAACAAACTTTAAGGAGACAGGGAAAATTCAACAAAAAAGTTTGTTTCTATAAATTTTGGTTTGGTAGTGCATGCACCATTTCCGAATATAATTATACAAAAGTAATTTTCTTTCGTTATTTCGTTTTAATAAAGTGTACAGTGATATTTAACAAAAAAGGTTTAGGCGTAGAAGTTACATTTTAAGAGAGAGGAGAACCACCCACGTCAAGGACACTAATAAATTGAAATGCAAAATTACGAGCATGTTTTGTAAATACTAATTACTGCACCAATCTTTGTGAAAGTGGTATTATACGTTTCCGAAATATTAAGAAATTTATTATTACTTTTGTTTCAAAAAGTCTAAATGCCTATATTTCGTAAACAGTGCATTTTTAGACCAAATTTATATTATGCTATTGTTAACTTTTACCTGAGGAACATGTGTTTAAAATTTGTGCACTTCTTCACAGAACACCTGGTATTTATAAAAGTTGTTTCGATGCAGTTGATTTCTTGATCGTTGTCTACTTCATCCTGCTTAGTACAGAACGACTTAGTAACCAATGCAAAATGTAAATTTATGTGTAGTACGTTGCATATCACGATATCAGTTGAGTTACCGTTGACTTTTATATCTTTCTGTGCAATGCAGACGAACGAACGAACAAATGGAAAAGCAGAAAGCTAAAATTTAAAATTCTCATTTGGACACGCGACCCGATAAGAGAAATTTCTGGAGCGTCGCCTCTTCATCCAGCCACTTAAAATGGCGCACAAATTGCTCGAATCATCGATATCTAGAAAACAATTTGCGGGCTACCCGGCGATCGCCTCTGTTCTTCACATGTATCGTACCTAGATGCATTTTGCCGCAGATACCAACCCACCCCATAGGATTGAGACGGCTCGGGGCGATATTGGCAGTTTCGCGAATTGTCGGTTCGGGATCTTTATTCTTCTGTTTTTATTTCACGTGAACTCGCTGCAAATGCAACAGAAATATAACGGAATTCAATTTGGAATCGGTCGGCGTAAGCGCAGTGTCAATATTTGGTTTTTATTTCATGAGCTAATTTAAATTTTTATTTACTCAAACCTAGAGCCCATATCAAAAAGTCACTCAGTGGAAACATTAGGCAGTAGCAACGGTAAATATTAATTAACTAGAAATATAATGCCTAAATAATGTGATACTTTTGTATAGAATAAAATTAAATTAATAACGAAAGCAATTTTTTGTCCTACTAAAAAATTAGCAAAAAATCGAAATTAAATAGGATAAAATCATTTTACCCTATTAATAATAATTCTTAATAGCATCTTAATAATTGAGATCTCTGATATCTATCTATCTATCTATCTTTGATATCTTCCTCGATAGAGAACTATAAGTATTTTATCAAATTGTAAATGGTAATTTTTTGTTCAAATATGAGCGGAAAATTAAATTTTTGTGTCGCTCCAAAATCTCCGAAAGAGGTAAAATAAATAGTAAGTTTTTTTGCTATGAAATATTGATAATTATTAATATCACGTTATTAGCAGCCTTGATTTTCATTATTTGCAGTTAATAGTGGGAAAGTAAAGCCAAATTCCTAAGAAAACAGACTGTTGTTACTTTTTGACGTTTCGTCACCATATAGCATTAATAAGCACTTTACATTTAAATCAAATTAAAAAAAATTTTAAGCAATTGAAGATTAATATTATAAAATTATTCTATTACAATCAACATATAATTAATTATGAATTAAAAATATAAGAGCATCCAATAAATAAATTGCTATATACACAGTGTCTCTAAAGGCTATGCACAACGCTCCACCAAATATAGTACGGTTTAAAATAAGTCAATTTAACTAAACTTGCCTTAGCAAAAAATCTGATAATAAAGAGCTGCAGGGTGTCAAAGTTTAAAACATAAATCGCATTTTCTTTAATATGTTTCGACTACTTCTGCTAATTTCGTGAAATTTCGTATCCGAGGGTTTTTTGGGATGAGAAATTCAAATTTATCGACGATTTCGTTGTATTTTCTAGAGGGCGCCATAAGCGACCATTAGAACGCATTTAAACTTCCAAAACTTATTTGTGCCACCGTGTATTTGCTTTGGGCTGGAAAAATCGTTTCCCTCGACTTTTCTGCTTAAAAAAAAGTATACCTTGCTAATATTAAAACCAACCGCATTCAACAAAAATACATTTAAATTTGTAAATGCATTAAAAAAATGTTAAGTTATTTTCAACTCCACTGATAAACGCAATTTGGAGCAATCGTTTATTAGCAAATATACTTTTAAAGGAAACAGAACCATTACAATTTTAAATTTCGTTTATTTAACAATTTTCCTGATAACAGAATTGACAGAGTAAAAAACATATTTTCTAAAAACTATCAATCCAACACAATCTAAACAATGTAACCAATCTAAACGACCTAAAAATCTAAAAAATAACTAATTATTATTGACCTTTCTTAACAGATATGTTTTTTTAATGGAGTTGAAAATAACTTAAACAATTTTTTATGCATTTACAAATATAAATGCTTTTTGTTGAAGACGGTTGGCTTTAGAGATATTAGCAAGGTATACCTTTTTTAAGCAGAAAATTGAGGGAAAAGATTTTTCCAGCCCAAAGTGAATACACCGTGACACAAAAAAGTTTTGGCAGTTTAAATGCGTCCTAATGGCCGCTTTTGGCGCCCTCTAGGAGATACAACGAAATCGTCGATAAATACAAATTTCTCATCCCAAAAATCCCTTGGATACGAAATTTCATTAAATTAGCTAGTAGTGGAAAGATATTAAAGAAAATTATATTTTCAACTTTGACACACCGTAACTCCATTATTAACAATTTTTGGACTAAGGCAAGTACAATTAAATCGACTTTGAACCGTATTTATATCTGGTGGAGACATCCTGTGAAATATAGCTTATATTTCTCAAAAACGAAATGAGTTTGATGAGCTGATTTTCTTCGTTTCAAGTTTTTGCCGAAAGATATATCGAATTTTTCTTTAGTAAGTCTTTGTATAAATTTATCCATACAATTTGTTTCGATTATTTTTGCTTTCCTTTTTCTAAGCAAGATTATTTTGGAGTTACTAATAAAGCCACTTTATATTGGAGGTCTGAAGATTTGATTAATTCCCCCAAAATACCAGAATAAGTTGTCCAAGTTGTTTGCGAAGAAGATAAAGCTCCTGAACATGCTTCCATAATTAATTATAAAAACGTTTCATAATATTATAAACGTAAAGAAGATGCTTAAATTTTTATTTCGATTCTCATTAACGAAGGAACTAAATATTGTTTATAATAAAATAAATAATGACACCTAGTTAGTATGGCCTTCATTGATGCAGATGCGTTATTATCCATTTTGTTATCTTAAAAGGTTAGTCAGCCGTATGTGCCTGTAATGCAAACGGGACCAGTTTGTAAAAAATATACAGGGTGTCCCAGAATAACGTGTACAACGGAAAACCACAGATTCGTGGACTCAAAATAGGCAGATTTAGAATAATTCACCTATATCCCAAATCGCTTCATTTGGCCGCTAGATGGCCTCAAAGTTAGTGAAAATTTTTTGAATTTTGTAAATAACTCGAATTCTTATTAATCGATTTTGATAATTTTTGGGGTGTGAGCTTTTGTTTTCGATCCACACATTTTGGTGTTATACATAGTGTTTTTAAAAACCTACAACTGCTACAAAATTGACGTGTGGTGATAATATCTGTTCATAACTTTTTTCTCTAAAGGGCAATAATGACTTCTATTTTTAGTTTGATAGGTGATACCATTTGGAAGTTTTTGGGACTCTTGTAGAATTTTGATGAAATGAGCTTTGGGTACAAAAAAATATTTTTTGAATGTCTACATTATCTTGCCACCCATATTATATACGAAACAAAGTGCTAGTAGGCACTGATTTTGTAGGTTGACTGTAATTTCAGTTTCATCTTTAAGTCATTGTACCTGACATTTCTTAATGAGTGTTTATTACTATAAGATACCACATGTTACTTAATTTTTCGATATGGATACACACACATACAACGAATTAGAGTTATTTACAACATGAGTAATTTTATTGAGATAATTAGTAAAAATAATCAAATATAATAAAAAATGCTGGAGATAAAAGTAACAAAGTTGATGTTATTAATATTAGTACAACTTATTATAAAAACTGTTCAAAATGACCACCGCTGTTTCTACAACAAAGGTTAATTCGGCGAAGAAAGTTAAAGGACACCCTTAGCAGTTCTTGAAGGCAATTTGGATATGCCTCCACAACAGCTTTTCTTCAGTGTTAGATGTGGAAGTATACACTGTTGTTTTCAGAGTACCCCAAAGAAAATAGTCGCAAGGTGTTAAGTCTGGTGAACGTACAGGCCAGTAAACAGGAGCATTATCCCTTCTACCGATCCATTGACGAGGGAATCTTTGGATCAGATACTGCCGGACATTTATAGTGAAATGTGGTGGAAGTCCATCATGAGTGAACCACGTGTTAGCTCTGAGTAATAATGGCACACCTTCCAATAACTCGGGTAAAGTGTTTTGCAAAAATTCTAAATAAAATTCCCCATTCAGTTTATTGGTAGAATAACAGGGCCAATAATAATGCTATCAATGCGTTGTATTTGATTGTTTTTTCTAATTTTTTGAATAAAATTAGACACATTGTAAATAACTGTAATTCGTCGTATGTGTGTATCCATATCGAAAAATAAAGTAACGGGTGGTATATTTTATCATCGTAAACACTCATTAAGAATTGTCAAGCACAATGTCTTAAAGATTAGACAGAAATTACAGTCAACCTACAAAATTAGTGCCTACTAGCACTTTGTTAAGTATTATAATATGGGTGGCACGATAATGTAGACATTTAAAAAATATTTTTTGTACCCAAACCGCTCATTTAATCAAAATTTTACAAGAGGCGTAAAAACTTCCAAATAGTATCACCTATCAGATAAAAAATAGTTGTCATTATTGCCCGAAAGAGAAAAAAGTTGTGAACGAATATTATCAGCATACATAAATTTTATAGGACTTACACCAAAATGTGTAGATTGAAAACAAAAGTCCACATCCCAAAAATTCGAGTTATTTACAAAATTAAAAAAATATTCATCAACTTTAAGACCATCTAGCGGCCAAACTAAGCGATTTCGGATATAGGTGAATTAGCTTAGATCTGCCTATTTTGAGCTCACGACGTGCTCTTCCGTTGTACACGTTATTCTGGGACACCCTGTATAGCTTCATCCCCTTGTCAATCACGTTACATCATTTTTATGGGAAATTAGTAGTTCTCAAAATAGTCCAGATAGAAATTTTCCTTGAGCCACCCTGTATATTATACAAATATATATATATACATTTTAGGAAAGTAGTAACAAATATTGATTTAATTCTAAGCCATGTAAGCATTAAGAAATACTGTATGGCTAAGGAAAAAAAAATTCATTATTTTATTGACTACATGACATTTCTTGTAACAAATGAAGGGTATCATTGATAATAAGTTGCGATCAATGCCGCCAGTTTCTGTGATGAACTTATGTAGGATTGTTTTGTCCATACTAATTCAGCTAAACGGATATGTTACGGGATTAGTCCAAATGAAGCTTGACAATATCTGTGCATAGCAGGGTTTCATACCAACCGAAAGCTGCAATTTTCAAGCATTCAGGTTTTAATCAAATTACCTGTGAGTAAACATGAGTCACGTCTAAACAAATCTAGAAGAAACCTTTTCGGAATCATATTTACGCTGCATAGTTGTAGATTTTATTTCATTTAAATTAGGAATGAAATTTTGTATTTAATATTACCTTTAGGGATTCATCAAGTCAGGCAGCTTAACATTTTCGAAACTATTTGTTATTACTAAATATGCAACTATTTTAAAAAGTTAACTTTTTGACTGGACGTTTTACAATTACCACTTTTTGTCGCTACTACTTGTGCTAGTTTCAAGCAACATAAAATGTCGAAATACATTAGTTCGCAAACTTAAAAAAAAAGATAAAAGCTCCAATTTTTTATAAATGATATGTAAAAAATGCACTTAACTGTGTCATGACGTTAATAATTTACAAAAACTTAAATTTTTTTTAAAAAGTTAACTTCTTGACTGGACGTTTTACAATTACCACTTTTTGTCGCTACTACTTGTGCTAGTTTCAAGCAACATAAAATGTCGAAATACATTATTTCGCAAACTTAAAAAAATATATAAAAGCTCCAGTTTTTTATAAATGGATATGTAAAAAATGCACTTATCTGTGTCATGACGTTAATAATTTACTAAAACTTATAATTGTTAGGTATAATATAAAAATAACACAAGTTGTTAAAATATTATAAATGTTAAATTTTACCCACCCTATTGATGGCTCTATGAAAGTAGTAAGGAAGTAATTTATGACGCCCTAATCTACCTTTTTAATCTATTTATCTTAGAGATTGTTATAATTTTCTGTTTCACTGTAAAAAAATAGATTATATGTAGATATTACCAATACTTTTTTTTAATAGAAATATGTAAAGGTATCTTTAAATAATTCTCAGTTGTGACCAGCTTCTTGAAATCATTATTTAATAAAGCCAATTAATTGAAAAAAATATATAACCATCATATTTCCTGTATATTTGAGCATGAGAAGTGATTTATTTTTTATTATTTTTCCATATTATATCAACACTAAATGACATATACGGCATACCATGTTGAAGAATCGTAAGATATTATAATCTTACGATTCTTTGAAGAATACGTATTTTTGCTGCAACTGCTTGTGAAAATTCTAGTTAGAAAATAATGTAAAATTAGTTAGAATTTTAAGTAAACCCGGCTCCGGGTTTGGTAGAAGTTAATATATAGGAAACTTCAAGGACAAATAGATCTTTTTAAAATAATAGGAGTTTGCCTTATAAACATAGGTCTGGAACGGCCTCGTTTTAGAGATACAGGGTGTTGAAGATGTTTAAAAAAATGTATTTTTTATTTGTATCTCCGAAATTTATTAACCGATCTTAATAAAATTTGGTACAGATAATGTATGATAGTAGACCTTTTATTCCCTAAAATATGCGCCCTAAAGGTTCAACCAGTGGTGTACAACTGGACAGGGCTCACCTCCTTTTTATAAAAAAAACCTACGCCTTTGTATTTTTTACAAGTTATTGTAACGGATTTATATTCTAATGCATTAACTACGTAAAAAAGGTAACTTGAATTTTTTCCCTAAGATTCACCATTTTCAAGTTATTCATACCAATACAATCCCCTTGTGGTAGACACTTCAAACCATAATATTACAAGCATATTTATGTTTATGCTTAAAAGTGCAATTTGTAAGCACATTAACAAAATTCTTTCCATATCACCTGTGAGGTAGTGTTCCTGGTGTGTTTTAGCTTCCCCTAGATGCCTAATCTTTACAAATAAGAATAATTTATCAAAATAATAATAAAAATACATTTACCAAGCAACAACAACTAAACAAGAAACAAAATTAACGTTACGTATTTACAGCAATTGTTCAAAATGCGAACCACCCACATCCATACATTTCTGACATCTTCTATTAATGGAACTAATTGAAGCTAATAACATGTTGTGATTTTCTTTTAATTGATTACACCTGCGTTCTATTCGCTACAGTAGTTGTAGTCTAGTATCTATTGGAGTAAACTTTACTTTTCAGATAAGTAACCCCAAACATAGAAATCCAGGGGGTTTAGATCTGGTGATCTGGCTGGCCGAGACACTGGACTCTCTCCAACATTATGGTTGACATTGGCATTTGGTCTTCTGCCTATCCATCACCCCATATAATTTTCATTAAGCCTTTCTTGTATTATTCTCCTCAAGGAGCACCATTCATTTGTATCCAGTATTTTGTCGTATATTTAATGGAACAT
Source organism: Anoplophora glabripennis (assembly GCF_000390285.2). Taxonomy (NCBI): domain Eukaryota; kingdom Metazoa; phylum Arthropoda; class Insecta; order Coleoptera; family Cerambycidae; genus Anoplophora; species Anoplophora glabripennis. The sequence continues at coordinate 23,513 of NW_019416388.1, read as the reverse complement.
TCTCTAATAATTCAAATATATAGTTTTCTAGACAGTTTGGAAATAAATAGTTGGGAATTTAAATGGGGTGGCAAGAAAGGTCCGCATCCTTTATTGCGAATTATTCCGAGCCATACTTTCACAGAAAATTCGTGTTGAAAGATTTTGTCCGAATTTCATGAGGCTTTTCCTGTGACCAAATACGCAAATTGTGAAAATTCACTACCCCTCTCCTTGTGAATTCAGCCTCATAGGTCCAAAGTATTTCTAGTAAGAATTCTAAAAACCACTGATAAAAATTCAGGCGTCTCTCTGCAGCTCCCGAAAGTAAATTTTGCACAGGTTGTAAATGGTACGGATTTATGCCATCTTTATGTAGAACTTTTCAAATTTTCGATTTACTCACCCCAAGTTGACGAGACGTTCTTCGTGTACTTAGCCAAAGATCGTCGTTAAATACCTACTCTTAAAATTTCATTTTTGTGCCTTTCATTACTCCGTCGTGATTTTCCAAATATCGTTTTAATTCAAAAAGTTGAAAGCGACGAGTGTAAAGAATTTTGTTGATATGCTTACAAATTGCAGTTACTTTTAAGCATAAAAATAAATATTCTTATAATATTATGGTTAGAAGTGTCTGCTAGAAGGGAATTGTGTTGGTACGAATAACTTGAGAACGGTGAGCTTTAGGAAAAAAATTCAAATTACCTTTTTTACGTATTTTCTGCAATGGAATATAAATCCGTTACAATAGCGTGTAAAAAATACAGTGGCGTAGGTTTTTTTTATAAAAAAGGGGTGACTCTGTCCAGTTGTACACCTCTGGTTGAACCTTTAGAGCTCATATTTTAGGAAATACAAGGCCTACTATCATACATTATCTGTACTTATCTATTATAATTTTATTGAAATCGGTTAATAGATTCCGAAGATATAAGCAAAAAATCAATTTTTTTTTAACAACTTCAACACCCTGTATCTCTAAAACGAGGCCGTTCCAGACCTAGGTTTATAAGGCAAACTCCTATTATTTTAAAGAGATCTATCCACCCTCGAAGTTTTCTGCATAAAATTCGGACCACCCTGTATGCTGATAAATATTAGGTATACAATTTTGAATATCGTGAATCTATAAATTACATACAGTCACACTAAAAAAGAAAAGTAGTCCGTACTTTTCATGCGGCATATGCCATCCGTAGTATTTTTGCCTCCTGATCATGAATCCGGTGTCAGAATTGAGCTATCACATCACAGGAATTTCCTAAGCTAAAGAAACAGGTAAAATATAGCAAAAATTCATGAAAAATTGCTAGGAAATATACAAAAAAATTTTTTTCTATATTCAAATGTTCATTTATATAGTTAAGACCCCGCCCAATGTGAATCCGCGGTCAGAATTAATGGTTCTTTTTCTAACCTCAAAAAAACGGGTCAATTAAGATCAGATATCACGAATTTTCAAACAATAACGGATTTGAGTCAAATTTGGAATAGGGGGTTTTCTGGATCGCTGATCACGGATCCAAGGTCAATTTTGCAAAATTCAAAATGGCGGATCCAATGGCCGACCAAATTTTCAAAAAATAACAGAATGGCAGCAAATTTGGTTTACGAGGGTTTTCGGGGTCGCTGACTACGGATGCGAGGTCAATTTTGCAAAATTTAAGATGGCAGATCCAAAATGGCCGACAAAATTTTCAAATAGTAACATAATCGCAGCAAATTTGGTATACGGTGGTTTTCAGGGTCGCTGATTACGTATTCGAGGTCAGAATAGCGTAATATTTTACTTTATAACCTGAGTACCCAATCATGTGTAAACCTACTTTTTTCGGCTATATCTTGTTCTTTTTCTGTAAAAGATCTATTCACGGGTTAAATTTTGTAAATATCGGATTCGTGATCAGTGACCCCAAAAACCCCCGTATACCAAATTTGGCGCGAATTTGTTATTTTTTAAAAATTCGTGATATCTGATCTTAATTGACCCGTTTTTTGAGGTTAGAAAAAGAACCATCAATTCTGACCGCTAATTCACGTTCGGCGGGGTCTTAACTATATAAATGAACATTTGAATATAGAAAAAAAAAATTTTCTATTTTTCCTAGCACTTTTTCCTGAATTTTTTCTATTTTTGACCTGTTTTTTGGGGTTAGGAAATTCGTGTGATGTGATAGCTCAGTTCTGACACCGGATTCGTGATCGGGAGGCAAAAATACTACGGATGACATATGCCGCATGAAAAGTACAGACTACTTTTTTTATGTGGCGGTGTTATCAAAAACTCAGGCTGCCCACTTGTGCTGTTCGTGTACGAACCTTCAGTATTCACGTTTAATTGAAAATTTTAAATAATCGACTTCTATTTGTTTTGAAATAATAGTTATTCTTAAAATGGCAATATACGTAACAGTTTGTACCACTTCTTGATCTATTTAAATTATAAAAATATATAAAATAGTCACTTTGTACAGGTTATATGATCTGCATCCAACATTTGCATGGTATTGTATGACAAATTTCAAAAGTATAATTAAAATTATTTTACTAATGAAAACTGCAATATTATTTTAGGAGGTAGTGAAAAATCTCCAAATTTTTAAAACCCCGAGTAGGAAAATAATACTAATAGTAATAGTTATATTGATAATGATAATGATAATGACAGTGACAACAACAGCGACAGCTACAACGTCAACGACAACGATAACAATAGCAATAATGATAAAGTTGACAATGACGATAATGATAACGATAACCGGAACAGGAGCAGTAGGGGCAAGAGCAAGGACAGGAGCAAGGGTACGGGTAGAATCAGGAGTGGGAGCACGAGCACGAGCAAGAGCAAGAAAAAGAGCCAGTGTGATAACGATAGCGGTAAGATAATGATAATGATAACAATAAGAATAGCGGTAGCAATAACAATAACAATATCCTACTAGTAGAATATTAAAAAATTATGAGCCGTCTATTTGGCTCAGTAGTTTAACAATAATTTTTGCACGATCAAGCTTTTTTAGTTCACTTACCATGTTTGTTTCTACGACAGTAGGATGCGCTTACTGGTTGCTAAGGCTAACAAAACCGTAAGTAATTCACTTACCGTTCTAGAACGGTAAATACATAATTGTCAAAATAGACATTTTCAACATTGATTTGGAATGGGTTTTCATTCAGAATTCAGTTTAAAATTTAATTGAATAAAAGAAAGATGTATTTTAAATCTATTTATTGATATTGAAATTAAATGTGCAGTTTGTACAACTATTTACAGAAATTGCATGTTTTTCGATTTAGAATAATTGTCAGTTTCGTCAATTAATAAAGCCGTGAGAACAATAAATATCAATAGATTTCAAAAAACCTGCTTTACTAATTTATTCACAAACGTCATTTTTGACATTGACATAAAAAATTAAATACGTATATATAATTTCGTTTTCATTTATTGCGATCGTTCAAGAAATAGTATAAGCATCACGAACGTTAAGAGTTATACCGTTCTCAGACAAAATTGGAGGCTTCGCTTCGCTCAGCCTCCAAACATTGTCTTCGAACTGTAAATTACCCTTGCCGTTCTTAATGCTTAATATACTATTATGGATGCATCGGTTACTATCTATTTTCTTTTGAAAATGAAATAAAAAATATTACTACTTTCCATTAGCAAAAAACCAACTACATACTTCTTTTCGACATAGGCTACATTCTCTACGAGATGTAACACAGACTTTGCAGCAAACTATAAGGGTAGATTCCTCTCAAAAAACAAATAAAACACAACAGTAACGGTTTTCCTAAAAAGGTTCCTAAGGGCTCTACGATCTTGCAAAGACTGATCAATTGCCCAATTGATGATAAAAACTTATCAAAAAAATTATTTAATGGCAAATACAATATTTTTTGAGATTATTCCCAATTAAAATTTTTATGCATCTTGAGTTCTTCTGTAGGTTAACTGTAGGTTTTCATGGTTCACGTATAAAAGTCCAAAATCTGAGTGTCAAGATTGATAGAAAACTAAATCAGGGGTACATATTTATGGAAAATTGAATGTATTCGTCCGATTACTTCAACATTCAAATTAATGCCAATCCCTACAAGTTTTAAATTGATACAATTTCCAACTATCCTTCTCTGTCAAAAATACGTTTAACTTTGTTATGATTTTTAAACTTTTAATCCGTTCATTCTACGAAAAAAAATCTAAAGAGGTACAAAGGAATTACTTGGAAATGATCTATTCAAGTTGGTAAAATAAGAATCTCTTTCTCATCAAATAACTTTTTTGACAAATGAAGACCCTCACAATCAGATCTCTTCTAATTTCCATGCCACTCATCCATTTATATGTAGCTGCTATGATGGAAGTGGACTATACCAAATTTGGAGTCTGTCTCTTCAGTGATTCTTGAGAAATAGATCAAAACTGTATTTCACATCTAATCTTTGTAGAACCGTGAAACCTTCAAGAATTATGTTGCTCATATTATTTTTTATTGTTTTGATTCAGCCTTGAAGATTCAGTTCTGTGGTACTGAAAATTAATTTATTTACATCTAAATTTAGAATTATTAAATTTTCGGGATTTGTATAAGTACATTTAGATTACACAGCACCAAAAGTTCTGTACTAGAGGCATGAGTAGGTACATAGATTGTGTATATCAATTTACGTTTATATATTTCATAGTATAAAATACAAGGCTATAGTTTTTTCACATTCGTTATTTGGTCTCCGGCGTGGAATTAACCCCCTTGTAGGGGTGGGTGCGGATTTAATTTGCATATATTTTTTATAATACTCTAAATGTTTTCTTAAAATATTTACAAATTGTTGCTTTACTTTATCTTCACTATATCGCCCTATTTTAGGGGATATTTTAACGTTTTATTAAAAAATTACCTCGTAAATCAGTTTTTGGGCTGCGAATTCGGATTCAGCATAAAAAATACACAAAATTTATGGTCACATGTTTCTGGTACAGAACTTTTTTTTGTGGGCTGTGTTGTTTATAAACTTTACATCTTAGTGAGATTCAGAACGCATTCTAGTTATAGGACTTTCCTCTTACGCTTCTGTCATTCTTACATGAACAACATGAAAAATACTTTCTTATAAATAGTGTAGGCCGTTCTTAGAACTTTTATAAAGGCATGGGACGCAGAAAGAAAAGCGATACGCTTTTTGCATTGATAGCCCATTTTATTATGAAAACTTCTGATGTGTTTTCCTGCCCCTGCAGGAAGTACCTCTTTCTCTACTTTCGTAGGAAATGAAACTGCCACTCCATAACACAGAATTATTTAATAAATTGGAGAAATTTTCACATAAAAGAAGATTTGGAATGAAAATATGTCAAGCGATCAACTCCATTTCAAATTAGATACCACAATTTCTAATATAAAAGGAATTATTGAAGCAGCAAAGTCTTTCCCACTTCTTTTCTATAATTTTCTCAAAACATTTGCTTAAAATATTTAACAAGCATTTTGTAATTTTTGTCTTCGTTCTTTTTGTGAAATAGATGTACAAAAAATATGGTGACGACAGATTCTTGAAGTTTACGAATTAGAACTATTAAATAAGAAAATAAAAAATAAATTTAATAAATAGGAAGCAGTTTTTGAAAATGATACTAAATTCAAATTTAGTAGAGCTGTACATATTGTAAAGGAATGCAAGGTATATATAATAAAAAACAAATACATAGTTGGTTATACGGGTGTTTTGAAAATGATTTCCTATGTTCATGGATTTTTTGAAAATATCGACTGAATTCTTGAACCGCAGATTACTAGATTTTGGACCTCGTTTTGGACAAAACCAAATTTTTACTCAGAAACTTGCTCTGTATTTGAAAAAATCAATATTTTTGAACTGATATGCATGGACACTTATTTGTTCTTTTAATGAGTAAAATTCATAATCGAAAATTTAGAATAGAAAAAATTTCGGGACACCCTGTATAGGAATTCTTTTTTAGAATTGAAACTTCTATTATCTGCTTCAGTTTAGCAGATTAGAATTAACAATACAGAATAGCGCAGAAGTTTTAAACATTTATTTATGTGGTAACGTTAAACCATTTTTTATGACAGACAATTCGATAATTCGAAAATCAACATTTCCAGGTCTCCAGAGGCCATGCAAATTAAACAAAATAATTTAATTATCAGTTTTCATTCCAGTATTTCCAGCTGACTGGAGCAAAATAAAAGCGAAAAGGGCTCAATTACTTTCCAGCTTTTACCATTGCGAGCCTCGTTCATTGTGAATTTTGACGTAATCTACAAAAATGCGTGCGTAGTGACGGAAGCCATTGATCTGTGCATCGCCCAGATTGGGTGCATGGTCTGGTAAACAAGTAAAAGCTCTAATCGGAGCGTTTAATGAAATAAGAGTTTGTTTAACAATCAAGTCTGCCTCGATGGATTGGTGTTGAAACTGCCCACCTCCAATTCGGTAAGCGGATCGTTTTGCATACTGCACTTACTTTTTAAGGGTAATGCACTGTGTAGTTGGAGTTGATAGAAATTACATTTTTTATTTTTCATACAGGGGAATAAAAGTGAGACATAAAAAATGTATTTCTTCTTGGAAATGTCCATATATTTATTATTTTTTCTCTTTTATTATTTACGCTACTCAGAAAAATATTTAATTGGGAGAAATAAAACTTAACCACCCGTTTAAATCATTTTTGTATCTGGTAAGCTAAAAATTTCTTTTTTCACCCCCGTCTACAAAATAACTATATTCGAAAGTACTCTATAAAAAATCAAAATCGTCTTTATTTTCATTTTGTAGAATAGAAATTGTAATAGTGAAGTACTAAATAAGCCACTAAATAATGTTACGAGAGCCGATCTTAGGTTCAATTTGCAGAGGGAAGTAGGTCCGACACGTCATTTCAACATGTGTTATTTCTTAGTAAATGCGGCACACTGCTCCAGTATTTTGAAATCCGAAATGCATACAATGTATTCCATACACTGAGTCAAAGAAAATTACCATGTCTATATTGTGTTACTATCATGCATGAATAGGATATTTTTCTCAAAATTAGAGTATATTTCCAATCCAATCGAGTACGTCTTTTTTTGCTCCGTCCATAAGTTTTCTTTTTTACTTTTTTTTAATTTCGTTTTACAAATTAAAATAATAGTGCTTCATTACCCATTCATTTAATTTAATCATTGGTAGAATATGTACACAGAAAAGGGAAACCACATATTTAATACATTTGCATATTTTAATAAATGCACACATACTTTCACTGGTAGTTACTGAAATTATAATTATGATCTGAAAATGAAAGAGCAAGCAAGGGGGAAACAGGGCCGGCATGGCATACCCAGAATTAATAGAAGTGGGCTACAAAAGGTCGTAGAGCAACGTTGTTTTTTAAAAATTCGCGTAAGAATGCCAGCAATCGATTCCTGTAATAGATATTATCGAGAAATGAAAACCGAAAAAGATATTCAAGAAAAACGCGACCAAAATATTTTAACTTTTTTCAAAGTTATCTTTGACACTTGAAATGAACAAAATCGTTATCACTCTTTTTTATCATGAAAGTACAACTGTTAAGGAAAAAAATGAGCCCTAATTCATTTCTCTAGTACTATTCGTCGACGAATAAGAGCCGATTTTCGAGATGACATTTTTTTCGAAAAATCGATATAACTCGAAAAATTTTTAATATTTTTTAATTTTAAAAAAGGTACTTTTTTGCTTGCTGAGGGCTATATTTACAGCAAGCAACAAGTTTGAAAACCTTAATTTGCAAGAGATACCTACAGCAAAAACAAGAAAAATTCGATTTTTGACGGTTTTTCCGATATATCTCGAAAAGTAATATAGCAATCGATATATTTAAAAAAACGAGTCCATAGGTTTTTTTAATAGCTACAACTTTCTCATTTAACAGTTTTATGAATTTTTTAGGTTAACTTCGCCGTTTATGCACCACAGGAGAAATATACTATCTTTCTTAGAATTTTTTTTTTCCTATATCACCATATTTTTTGTTTCCAGGTGGTATTTTTTGTAAATTTAACATAAGGCCACGACAGATTGATTGGACTAATAGTTGAATGTCTTACACTGCTTGCAATTGCTGACTTCTCCTTCCTTCGTCCTCTTTTCCCCTCATCACATTGTAGACAAATTTTTTTACAGTTTTCTCCTTTCTTAATACCTTCATATCAATTAAGCTTTCGGGCCCCAACCGCTCCTCCACTTCTCGTTCCAATTCCTCTCGTGCCTCTTCCCATTCAAAGATGATGAGAGCCGATGTAACCGTTTCTCTTTCCGCTGTAAATGCAGGCATCATCCTCCACCTTGCCAACACAACGGGTATATGTCTGAAAACACTCGTACTCCGATAGTGCCTGTGTTAAAAAATAAGAGTCGCTTCTATGTCGGCAGTGACGCAACTCTTAATAACCCTAATTAGGGCATTTTGTCCATTATCCGATACTCTTATTTTCATCCCATTCTCTAATGTTCTCCTCCGTCCCCCACTTTAACGGTCTTCTCTTCCCTGTCTTCCCTATCAAAAAGCTCCAGTCTCTTCTCCTCTAGAAACTGTACTGGGATTACCCCAGTTATTATCTAAACCGCTACCGTCGACATTGTCCTATGAGCTGACACGAGTTTAAGCAGAGTTCTTCTCCGAAAGCTTACCATAATGCTTTTGCATCTCCCAATCCTCAACCCACTATACCAAACAGATACCGCAAACAAGAACATCGACAACACTACTTCAGCTGTAAAAAGGACCCTCTACAGGGTGTATTTAAATGGAGGGGCACAAATGATACCAGAGATTCCTTGGGTGAAAATAAGTCGATTTAACCTAACATACCTATATCCCCAGTCGCATAATAAAAAAGATACAGGGTGTCAAAGTGAAAAATAAGAATTTTTTTTTCCTTAATAATTTCTATAATTTTAGTCAGAAATGTTTCAAATTTTCAACAGAGAGGTTTTTTAATAATGGGAAAAATAATATAATAATGATTTTTGAGTGTCGAGTACGAGGCGCCCTCTGCAGGCAACGCTATGCATTGAATATGTAGTAACTTTTTTGTCAACCCCCGTATACAGCTTTTACTAACAAAATATGAAATATTGGACTTTTTTTAACAAAAATGGTATACTTATTGAAAATGGCTAAAGCCAACCGTTTAGGAGATATTTTTAATTTCATAAATTAGTGTTACGGATTTATACCCCCACGAATACCAAGGTAGGTATACCTTGACGCAGACACTTTTGTTAATAAATTGCCTCACAGTAATTATTAGTTGTGTTCTGTATTTTAAAATTCGACCAAAAATGGGGGCGCAGAAATCAATTGAGACAACATTATTTTTCTTGTTTTAAATTTACTTTACTATTTTTGCGTGCCTATTATTTTAGCGTGTGTGGATACACTTGTTGCATAATTCCTATTTAATTGTTTTTTCGGTGTCTTTATTAAAAAACACATTTTCTTGTGTATGTGAAATTCTGAGTTAAAGACATCTCATGAAATAACAGTTCAGCTGAAAAAATATTGCAAAATACTTACCTATTTATTGTTAGTTTAATAATAATTATTAGAAAAAGAGCAAAACAACTAAAACCAAGAGTCACTACTTAACAGTCAATGCCTAGATAATTTAAGAGAAATATGTAATTGGCTGGCAATAAAAAATTTTTTAAAGGATATTTTTGAAGTCATTTCCATTTTCCTGCCAAGCATAGTCTAATTCTACGATTAAAATTACGACGAACTCTTGAAAAAATATGTATGTCATTCTTTACTTCCTCAGCTGCTGCAACAATTCTTTGACGAAGCGTTTCCACACTATCAATAGGGTTGGAATAAACAACATTTTTTAAGTGACCCCATAGAAAATAGTCCATGGGTGTGAGATCCGGTAATCGCGCAGGCCATTTGACTGGTGCATCGTTCCCTCGACCTATCGATCTCTCAGGAAAATTTAAATTTATCCTTTGTCTGTCTAACAGCTACTAACCATTGCCTAACAACTATGAGCAAGAGCTCCGTCACGTGCGTACCACATGTGTTCACGGATAGCTAGTGGCACATCTTCAAGCAATATTGGGAGTTGCTCATTTAAAAATCTCAAATATTCAGCTCCGCCGAGATGCCGAGGAAGAATAAACAGACCAATAAGATAATCTTCTACAATTCCTGCCAATACATTTAAACTAAAATTATGTTGAAATTTGGATGAACTTGGTGAGGATTTTTGTCAGACCATGAGTGAAAATGACGCTTAATCACCAAACAAAATACTGGATAAAATATTTCTGTTTTCCCTTGAAATGTTCATATACCATTGACAAAAATCTATCCTGTTAGGTAAATCCGCAGCAGGCAATTCCTGCACAGGTAGTTGGTAGGGGTATACAAGATTATCATTTGCAATTTTCCAAATCGTAGTATGTGAAACGTTATACTGTGTCGCCAATTTTCTGGTACTAGTTTCAGAATTCTGATCTTGTAAATTGACAAGGACAACTTCTTCAAGTTCTACATCGCGAATAAGATGCCTTCTGCCAGTACCTTCAGGACGAGTTTAAATGTGTCCGCTTCCTGAAGTTTTTTTTTTACCGACGCAAAAGTTTTTCTAGCAGGAACACGACGATTGGGATAACTGGCATGATAAAGTCGTAAAGCAGCAGCACAGTTCTTGTAACATTTAAAAAATACTTGCAACATATCGACATACTCGTCATTAGTATACATAATTTGTTATTTTATTCAATTCCAAAACTATTTAATATCTAGGATGCAGGTAAATAGTGACTAAAATCAATTAACACTTTAAACTAATACTTCAAAATTGCAATTTACGAGTATTATCAACTGACATTTATCTACTCGATTTTTTAATTTATTTAAGCAACTCGAACCTTGGTATTCGTGGAGGTATAAATCCGTAACACTAATTTATTAAGTTAAAAATATCTCCTAAACGGTTGGCTTTAGCCATTTTCAATAAGTATACCTTTTCTGTTAAAAAAAGTCCAATATTTCATATTTTGTTACTAAAAGCTATATACGGGGGTTGGCAAAAAAGTTACTACGTATTTAATGCATAACGTTGCCAGCAGAGGGCGCCTCGTACTCGACACTCAAAAATCATTATTATATTATTTTTCCCATCATTAAAAAATCTCTCTGTTGAAAATTTGAAACATTTCTGACTAAAATAATAGAAATTATTAAGGAAAAACCATTTTTTATTTTTCACTTTGACACCCTGTATCTTTTTTATTATGCGACTTGGGATATAGGTATGTTATGTTAAATCGACTTATTTTCACCCAAGGAATCACTGGTAACATTTGTGCCTCTCCATTTAAATACACCCTGTATATTAGAGATTCCCTGCTCCCGTACAAGCTGATTTAGCATCTCTAGTAGCCATCCCTCCGATAGCTTCCTCGCTTCTATTGATACTCCTCCAGGGATTCCGTCCAAAAATGTGTAGCCTGATATAAAATGATTTGAGGTATCGATTTTTGCTGTCATTGTTAACGTATCTCCAAAAATGTGTGCTAAGCGGTAGCTAACTTCTATTTTTGTTATGGACGTCATATCTTTGCGTCATTAGAAGAGAAGGGAAATTCTCTTTATAGCGGTATATCATTTATGAGGTTTTATAAATAAATAACCAGTAACCAATAATATATTGAATATAAACAAAATTTTAATAAAAAAAGTCAAGTACCCATGATGAACATTTGAATTTTTATTAATTAATATTTCTTATTTTTAATACTTTTTAACGCAGCAACTTTTATTTATATAATAACAAAAGCACGAACAAAACAACATATTGTAGATAAAGCAAAACAAAATTAAATAGTAAATTAAAATTTTATTCAAAGTGCATACCATTATACGCTTTTGCAGTTGTTCATAAATGCTCAGAGTAGCAGATTGAATCATGTCAGGAGGTATTATGTTTCTCACTCTTGAAATATTTATTCTAAATTATTCTTCCTCATATCGCCTTGTGTATAGCTCTGAACCTTAACAACCATTACATTACATTAAATTTTAAATTTAAGAATAAATTCTTTAGCTTCAAAGAAGTGATGTTAAATCAGTTGCCATTTCTTTAGATTTCAGCGCCTAAATTTCGAGCAAAGAATCATTTATATTTAGAATTACAGTAATTTATGGGCATTACACGGCGTTTTTATTTCCAGAATTAATATTTCCTTTTTGATTTTCGAGATATAGGGCTACGAAAATACATATACCTAGTACAAATATCGCCTCCTCAATATCGTATTGGTAATCTTGGCAAACCTCCCTAAATTAGTTATTCTTTAGGAATAGAATGGCCTTATCAGAAAGTGAAAGTTAAGTCCAAACTTACTCAGGTTCGACCCACGTGAAACAGAAAATTGATTCCACAGTGAATCATAATCGCGCGAAAATAATAATCTTTGTCGTTATTATCATTTCAGTTTACATTATTTCTGCTTATAGCGTTACATTTACGGAGTTATATTTAAAATGGTAGCGTTCTTTAATATTGGACGGACTATTCAAAACATAGGTACCATCTATGAACCGCTCTGTTAAAAAAATTGAAGTAAAAAAGAAACAATCGAGGAGGTACATATATATTTTTAACAACAAATATGAAGTAATGAGAAAATTATGGTACAAAAAACTTACACGAATTCATTAAGTTTTTTATGTAAACAGGTTTATTTATTGTTAACAAGATTTTGAATAAGAGATAGTTCTTGAACGACATTGACCCAGCACTAAACAAAATTAAATTTTTTTCAATGTATCAAGTCCAAACGATAATTTTAACCTTGGCTAGAAAAGTAAAGAGCTACAAAAAGAGTGACTAAATACATGTATATTAGGCGCAAAACCGACATGCAAATCGAAGATCGTAATTTATGATTTAGTTTTATTTTTTATTTAATATATCAACGCATTATACAGGGTGTTCCAATTAAAACTTCCCACCTGGAACATATCGGAATTTAAAGTTTTGGTGTCGTGGTAGCTACCGTGGAAGCTACCCCTTACGCGGGGGCGTAAAATACCCTTCAACTTTAAATGGCACCCTATATGTTGAGTGACACCTCATTTTAAAGCTTTTTCAATCCTACACACGATGACATACGACTTTTTAAATTTTAGTTTGAATATAACAATGAAATCATCACAATAAGACAAAATATTAATGAATGAAAGAATGTTTTTTTTTTATTAAGTGGTCAAATTGGTTTCCCTCCGCTTCCATACAATAATAAAATCTTTGCTCCACTTCCAACATTTCGAAGCATTTCGAGCGTTATATCTGACGACATTCTTCAACAATTTCTCGATAAAGAAATATGTTTTGATTTTTTGTTTATCTGTCAATACAAAAACTTCATACTCTATCAGTCCCGCTTTTTTACCTGTTTACTTTAAACGAGACAATATTGTCTTGTCTTGTCTTATCGAGACAATATCTCGTAAAATCACCACAAAGTAATCAGGTAGCTGTCCTGGGTCACATCGCAATGGAACCAAATTTGAGTCTCAGGCAACTACTTCAGGAATTTCTGTACCTAGTTGCCGCCGAATTTTAAAAATTCATAATTATCGCCCATACAAAATTAATTTGGTACAAGAAATTAATGAGAACGATCCTGATCGCTGCTTGCAGTTTTGTGAAGAAATGAGTGACCACCTCATAGGGTCTTTCTTCCTACCGGGATGGACATATGTATCTGTCTTCCAGTAGGGAAGCGAATCTACCCGATTATTGTGGAAATATTGGAAAATTCTAACGCTTTGCCTGAAGAGCATGAGTGGTTTCAGCGGGATGGTGGTCCATCACATTATATCGTAGCTGTGCGTGATTTTCTTAAACAGAACTTCCCAAATCACTGGATATAATGCAGAGGTTCAATTTAGTGGCCAGCCAAATCGCCAGATTTAACACCCTTAGACTTTTTTCTATGTCGAAAATGTATGCAATACGACTGAAATCACTTGAGGAGCTTCGTCGGCGAATGTTGTCAGATAACGCCCGAAATGCTTCGAAATGTTGGAAGTGGAGCAAAGATTTTATTATTGTATGGAAGCGGAGGGAAAGTCATATGTCATCGTGAGCAGAACTGAAAAAGCTTTAAAATGAGTTGTCACTCGACATAGCGTGCCATTTAAAATTTAAGGGTATTTCCAAGACACCAAAACTTACGCCATCAAGTGTCCCCCTTGAAAAGAAAATCGACGTGTTCCAGGTTTTTTGTTTTGTTGTTTTGTTTTTTTTATTCCGATATTTTCCAAGCAGGAAGTTTTAATTGGAACACCCTATATAAAATTTTTATACACGCACCTACCTGGATAAACAAAATTTGTGGTGACCTAACTGAGAGGTGATACATATTATTAGTTGATTAAATAAACAATAGTAGCTTACTTGAATGTGATTTAAGATTATAAAAACGAATTAAATTAAATGAATGATATATTTTAAAAAAATATATAAACAAATGGTATTATTCAATACGATTTGAACAACAAACAACTTCTCCAGATGAAGTATAATGCAGTCGCTCTAACATAATTGCAAATAATTCTCAGAAAGTAACTCAATATTATGCAAAAATAAAATAATATGAAGCATTTAATCTGGCTTTTCAATAATTATCTAACATTGTAAGCTTTTAAGAAAAAAGGACAGTGTTGAGATGATGACAGAGAGCATTACTCATTCTCTAGTCTCCAGATCATAATAAATAATAATTTATAATAGAGGAAAGTTAGTTAATTGGTAGTAATTGCATATAGGTAATAGGTATTTTATTAGCATAATAATCATAGACAATTTAACAACAACGTTCTATGAAGCGTCATTAAAACAACACGAAACGACCAGCGTAAAAAGTTGGATAATTCTTCAAGCGCATCACTATTTGTCACAATAAAACCTAATGTAATGGTTACTTCGAAATTCACATAAAAAGTGGGATGTGCTAGCTATTCCAGGCTCATTATGATGAATAAACTGCTTCTTTGAGTTATGTATGGCGCACATATTGTAATATACAGTAAAATACACGAATATAGTGTGTCCCAAATTTCATACATTAACAGTGGCGTCTCGGTTATTAAAATTGTTAGATAGATAAATGTTTCAGAAAAGTTTGTAGAATTTTACGACTAGGAACTTAAAATATATTTTTACATATTAAACATAAACACTCAATTTAAAAACTTTTGTACACAAATTTAAATTGTCTAAAGACGATGCCAATACCTGCTGCTTTCGAAATACCCAGAGATTTATAAAGAGAAGGCTTATTTTAATACGGCGTCTTGGGTCATTGTTAAACTTGTACAGGGAGACACCCAAAGACTCCACTTTATTTGGGTTACCGATAGATCTCTGCGTCTTAAGTAAAGTAAATAAAATCGGTATTTGCAAGAAGTGAAGGAATAGTAGGAACACATAATAAATATAGGTATTCCGTTACATATCATATTGTAAAAGTATTTCATTAAAGCTGTATTCTTGTGAAAATAGACAAATTTATTACACCATGTTGCTTATTTGACAATATGTAAGCGTAACTGAGAAACAAATTTTTACAAATGTCCAAAATTTGCATATGGATATTTGTCGTGCTGCAGTCTATGAAATAAAATACATTTTGAAATGAAGTGAACCTCTTAATTGTATTTTTAAATGTAAAAGAAAACTGTGACATATTTATGGAAAACTAACAACGGCAGCTGCTTGTGATATTTTCAGTTATTTTTTAATTTAACCCTACATTAATCAAGGAAACTGCCACTTCTTCTACAATTCATAAGATTTTGTATTAATAATAACAACGAGGTTGGAAATTATCTCAATTTAGTTTGGGACACTCTGTACGTTCTTAGGCGTCATTCATATGTTTTGACGCAAGTATATTTGAGTTGTGTTGGAAACTGGGGACTTTTTTTAGAGCTCACTGCTCCGTTTCATTTTATGGCAACATGGCCAATAAAAACTTAAATAATTGCTGTCATAAACTGGAAACAAAATTTGACAAAAGTTTAAATCTGTGCGTGCGTCTCCAGCCAATCTGTTTATTTATTCAAGTCAGGCCCAGTCCGAGAAGAAACTAAGATAAATATAATATAATCAACAAAGCATGCCCTGAGAACTCCACACTGGCGGCTCCTTACGAGACTTTATTATATCTTTATAAATCTCGGGTAACAGTTTTCATTTGGATGTATTGTGTCGCACACAAATATAGGAGAAGCCTCGTTGAGAGAACATCACGACAAATTTAAGTTTCTTATTAGGACTTTTACTAAAACTTATTATATAATTATTGAAAATTACAGAAGTACTTTTTCATTATTTTAACAGAATGTCTTCCGACGTGTCTTCTATATTCACATGCAAATTCCACAAATTTGAACTGCATTTTCTTCAATTACACCCTAACGGTGCCCCTTTGTATAACTTTTTATTGTCTTTAACTTTTACGAAGGTATTTCTAGTTATTTTCACTAACTCTGGAGAACGTAAATTTTGTTATAAAAATGTCTGGAAGATTGAGTGTCATCTATATGTTGTTTCCTATCCAACGTCCTACCACTAAAATAGATCTGGTAACCTACCTAGTCTATCTAATAATTAATTTAGAGATTCGGAAAAATTTGTAGTTACAAAACTGTAAAAAATTAGAAGTATCTTTCAAAATATTCATCTTTGGTTTATCAATTCTGTAGGCGTTTTTCATTCATAAGTAAAATTAAAATTAAATAAAACAAAATAAACTGGTTTTAGTTACAATAATTTATAATTAATATTTTTTACTTATTTATTTTTGGTAAATTGCATACACCACTGAATGCCAACAAAGTCTTGAAGTAAAAATTTCAATGTTCCCATACATTTTTTCAGCTGTTTCATATATCATATTAAAAGAAAATGAACCACTGACAGAAGCCATAGATCAAATATTTTGTTTTACACAATCCCAGACTTTTGACTTAACAATACAATTCCGAAGTTAAGTTAGAGCTAATATTTTTCTATTTCGATATTAAGATATCTCGATATCTTCGATATTAATGGACTTTCTGTTATAATTTTCTGGAATAAAAAAATTGCTGATATTAACGGAAACATTTTTACTCACCTTGACACATCGGAAAAGTCCTTCCTGCATATTTATAGAAAAGCATTTGTAATATAACAAAATTTAAAATTGGGTATGAAGAATAAAGCACTTAAAGTAATAGGGCCCTTTATTCATTAAAATAAACTACATAATGATTATATTTATTTAATACTCTCAAGAACTGTAAAATAAATTTCAGTCTTTACTGATACATACAGATAAATAGCATTATAGTACACCTAATTATTTAATATATAATTAAGAAATTGCTCAATTATATAACAAACTTAACATGTATCTGTCTTCCAGTTTACAAACTTTCCGTAAAAATACAAGAGATGTGAAAAGTGAATAATGTTTCCATTAAGAACTAGAATTTTCTAATATTGTTTTGTCTTATAATATTATTAGCAGGTACCAAATTCGACATAACAAAAGAATAAAATAATATGGCAAAAATAATAAAATAATATCTGCAAATTATGAAAATTATGCATCACACGTTTAAGTTTTAAGCAAGAGAAGGAATATATTTTTAAAATAATATTAAAAATGCATGAACACGAACGGTTTAAATTGCTATAATTACTCACTATGGCTGATTTGAATAAATGTTTTTTTGTTGTATCTAATATTGAGTTTAAGTTCTTTACACTTATTGGTGGTAGTGTATGGAAAAACTAAATTGCAATATAATCGTTCTTTCACTAGTATTATTCAGAAGTGTAATTTTTCTTACTTGTATTAAAAGGATAGGTTTAACTTCTGCTATGAAATTTGTTCATATTGTGGGTAGTTTATAGACATTTCCCACTAAAACCTACAATTTTAATACATAAATAAGATAGTGTTAATTCCAATTGTTTTTATTGTTAAAATAATATTAAAAATTGATTAAACTGATTAAAAGAAAATGGCTAAAACATGGGAAATTGTCAGTTCCTTCTTGGAATTCTGGAATCATAACTTCAAGAGTCTGTTTGTCTCTAGTATACCTAAAATAACTTGATAATAACTAATTTTCACAAATGGTTCAAAGGCAACAGTCATACTAAATTTAAGTGAAAATTCAGTCACGTTTTATAAATGATCATTGTGTAGTGCCCTAGGTTGCCAAACTCTGCTATTATGGTATGTATGGTTGACCCTTTATTTTCTTTTCTCATAAGTGACAACAGACTTAAAAGGAGATTTTTTTTTCATTCCTTATATTTACATAAATAGTGTAGTAGAGACATGATTATCTTCATTTCTAGCAGATGTATTTGAAAAATCCTATCAACAACAGTTATAAATTCCCTCCAAACACATATTTACAATTTGAAAATAGTGCAATAAATTCTACGATCGAAATCAATAAGTCGGGCTGCTCCCCGAAGACATACCTACATTGGAACATAGCTGGGGATATATTTCAATTCAATTTCTTGCAAACTGGTAAAAATTTAAGGAAATAAAACGTATAAAATGTGCGACATCTCGCTTTCTTAAACTATAGTTTCCATCGATCTTATTGTTTCGGGCGAGATGGCAAATTTTATGTCCCTAGACGTAATGCGCTATTTTATAGTCGAAGTCGAAACAGCAGTTTACTTTCCGGAAGAATTAAATAGAATCCTTAATCACAAATAAAAGTTTGCCACCGATAAGTAGTTAATTTTGTAGATTATATCCGCCTAAATTAATTACAGATACAGGTAGTAGTCAAGTTCGCTTTATTTTTATAGTAAAGATTTTGCCGAGGGAGGATGGTGTATACCTATGAGGATGTACTAGTATATTTTGAGGATAAACGGCGATTACTTAAAAATTTCTAGGATACACCGGGATGTACCTGGAATGTATTGAGATGTACCTACCAAGGATGTATTGGGAATAAAAAGAATTTACTGAGGACTATCAATTGAAGTTGCGACGCTATTTTTTTATAAAAGAAACAGTTTTCCTCTTTTATTATAAAAATGAAAGATATAACAATTATAACAGTAAAAAGAAACAGTGACGAAAAGTATTTGAAGACAACTTAGAATTGTACTACTTCCCTTGACGATGAAAAACATCTAATTGAGAGAAGATTAACGTATGGTTTCGAATATGAGTCATCGTTGTGAAGCTGTTATTAGAAATAATTGATTTTATACTTCGTTTCTGTCTTATGTGTTGTACTACTATGTTTTTTCCTCTTATTACGATTTATTATTAATATTNTCGTCAGCATCGTCAGCATCGTCAGCATCGTCAGCATCGTCAGCATCGTCAGCATCGTCAGCATCGTCAGCATCGTCAGCATCGTCAGCATCGTCAGCATCGTCAGCATCGTCAGCATCGTCAGCATCGTCAGCATCGTCAGCATCGTCAGCATCGTCAGCATCGTCAGCATCGTCAGCATCGTCAGCATCGTCAGCATCGTCAGCATCGTCAGCATCGTCAGCATCGTCAGCATCGTCAGCATCGTCAGCATCGTCAGCATCGTCAGCATCGTCAGCATCGTCAGCATCGTCAGCATCGTCAGCATCGTCAGCATCGTCAGCATCGTCAGCATCGTCAGCATCGTCAGCATCGTCAGCATCGTCAGCATCGTCAGCATCGTCAGCATCGTCAGCATCGTCAGCATCGTCAGCATCGTCAGCATCGTCAGCATCGTCAGCATCGTCAGCATCGTCAGCATCGTCAGCATCGTCAGCATCGTCAGCATCGTCAGCATCGTCAGCATCGTCAGCATCGTCAGCATCGTCAGCATCGTCAGCATCGTCAGCATCGTCAGCATCGTCAGCATCGTCAGCATCGTCAGCATCGTCAGCATCGTCAGCATCGTCAGCATCGTCAGCATCGTCAGCATCGTCAGCATCGTCAGCATCGTCAGCATCGTCAGCATCGTCAGCATCGTCAGCATCGTCAGCATCGTCAGCATCGTCAGCATCGTCAGCATCGTCAGCATCGTCAGCATCGTCAGCATCGTCAGCATCGTCAGCATCGTCAGCATCGTCAGCATCGTCAGCATCGTCAGCATCGTCAGCATCGTCAGCATCGTCAGCATCGTCAGCATCGTCAGCATCGTCAGCATCGTCAGCATCGTCAGCATCGTCAGCATCGTCAGCATCGTCAGCATCGTCAGCATCGTCAGCATCGTCAGCATCGTCAGCATCGTCAGCATCGTCAGCATCGTCAGCATCGTCAGCATCGTCAGCATCGTCAGCATCGTCAGCATCGTCAGCATCGTCAGCATCGTCAGCATCGTCAGCATCGTCAGCATCGTCAGCATCGTCAGCATCGTCAGCATCGTCAGCATCGTCAGCATCGTCAGCATCGTCAGCATCGTCAGCATCGTCAGCATCGTCAGCATCGTCAGCATCGTCAGCATCGTCAGCATCGTCAGCATCGTCAGCATCGTCAGCATCGTCAGCATCGTCAGCATCGTCAGCATCGTCAGCATCGTCAGCATCGTCAGCATCGTCAGCATCGTCAGCATCGTCAGCATCGTCAGCATCGTCAGCATCGTCAGCATCATCAGCATCCTCCGCATCGTCATCTTCATCGTCATCTTCATCGTCATCGTCATCGTCATCAGCATCGTCATCTTCATCTTCATCTTCATCGTCATCGTCATCTTCATCGTCGTCGTCGTCGTCGTCGTCATCGTCGTCCTCATCGTCATCATCGTCATCATCGTCATCATCGTCATCATCGTCATCATCCTCATCGTCATCATCGTCATCGTCATCGTCATCATCATCATCATCATCATCATCATCATCATCATCGTCATATCATGTCATCATCATCGTCATATCACATCATCATCATCGTCATATCATGTCATCATCATCGTCATATCATGTCATCATCATCGTCATATCATGTCATCATCATCGTCATATCATGTCATCATCATCGTCATCGTCATATCATGTCATCGTCATCGTCATCGTCATATCATGTCATCGTCATCGTCATCGTCATATCATCGTCATCGTCATTGTCATTGTCATTGTCATGGTCATCGTCATCGTCATTGTCATTGTCATTGTCATCGTCATCGTCATTGTCATTGTCATTGTCATTGTCATTGTCATTGTCATTGTCATTGTCGTTGTCGTTGTCATTGTCATTGTTATTGTCATTGTCATTGTCATTGTCATTGTCATTGTCATTGTCATTGTCATTGTCATTGTCATTGTCATTGTCATTGTCATTGTCATTGTCATTGTCATTGTCATTGTCATTGTCATTGTCATTGTCATTGTCATTGTCATTGTCATTGTCATTGTCATTGTCATTGTCATTGTCATTGTCATTGTCATTGTCATTGTCATTGTCATTGTCATTGTCATTGTCATTGTCATTGTCATTGTCATTGTCATTGTCATTGTCATTGTCATTGTCATTGTCATTGTCATTGTCATTGTCATTGTCATTGTCATTGTCATTGTCATTGTCATTGTCATTGTCATTGTCATTGTCATTGTCATTGTCATTGTCATTGTCATTGTCATTGTCATTGTCATTGTCATTGTCATTGTCATTGTCATTGTCATTGTCATTGTCATTGTCATTGTCATTGTCATTGTCATTGTCATTGTCATTGTCATTGTCATTGTCATTGTCATTGTCATTGTCATTGTCATTGTCATTGTCATTGTCATTGTCATTGTCATTGTCATTGTCATTGTCATTGTCATTGTCATTGTCATTGTCATTGTCATTGTCATTGTCATTGTCATTGTCATTGTCATTGTCATTGTCATTGTCATTGTCATTGTCATTGTCATTGTCATTGTCATTGTCATTGTCATTGTCATTGTCATTGTCATTGTCATTGTCATTGTCATTGTCATTGTCATTGTCATTGTCATTGTCATTGTCATTGTCATTGTCATTGTCATTGTCATTGTCATTGTCATTGTCATTGTCATTGTCATTGTCATTGTCATTGTCATTGTCATTGTCATTGTCATTGTCATTGTCATTGTCATTGTCATTGTCATTGTCATTGTCATTGTCATTGTCATTGTCATTGTCATTGTCATTGTCATTGTCATTGTCATTGTCATTGTCATTGTCATTGTCATTGTCATTGTCATTGTCATTGTCATTGTCATTGTCATTGTCATNTATTATTATTATTATTATTATTATTATTATTATTATTATTAATCATATTAATATATGTTTTATTTTTTAAATACACTTCTGTGAATCTCAATGAGTAATAGAGATAATGACAGGAGTAAAAAAATCAAATCATTTCGGAAAGAAGGGGTTACTGTTTGATTCAAGTAGATTTGTTAATTTAATAGCGCACTTTTCAGCACATAATTACGAAGGAAAAGCTTATTAATTCTGTACATTCTAATCTAGAAGTTGAAATTCAATAAAAATTTATACCTACTAAAAATGAATACAATATAAAAAATATTAAAATAAGAAGTAAAGTAAGAAAAAAATGTTAAATCTAAGTTGTATGCATTTTCCTGAAATTTGTTGATTTGTTACTTCACAACTCACGGATAGGGTTATATTATTTATTAAAGAAAATAATGTTACACCCTGCCAATAGCAACAATAAATACAATTCAAAAATGAAAAAATTTGCGATGCAGAATAATACAAAACGACAACATAATAAGATTTGGTAAAAATCCCCTAGAATGTTTCTGTAATACTTCGTTCTTATATGTACAACAAAATTCCGTAATGATATTTTGTGAATTCGCAAAAACATATTCTCTCCTGTTCTAATATGAACCAGCCAGTTCTAGATTTTCCATGCTTTTAGAATTCTTGACATTGTTGTTAAAATCGCATTATCTCCAGTAAAATGATTTTTTTAAATTTTCACTTTAACATTATGAATTAAATTTTAACATTTTATTTATGAATTAAATTTAATTAAATCGCTTGAAAACGGTAATATACCTACGTAAAAAAAATATTTGAAAATTATTCATTTTGAGATAAAGTATTTTGTCTCAGATACCTACTAGGATTTAAGGAATATTGAATATCTCCTCTATTGGTTGACGTATTTCTATAAGAATTTATCTTTTATTTAAAAAAAATGTAAAATATATCTTAATATATATAGAGCAGGAAGGGTAGTCTTGACTGACTACTTAAGAAAAAAACCAGTGATGTATTTGGGATTGCAGTCAACAGTGCTAAGAGCTAATGTAATAAGAACACTCTGTGTTGTTGTCAAGCTTTCGGAAATGTTTATTTCCTTTCTCAAGACATCTATAAAAAATGACAAATATGCTTAGAATAATAAGTTATAAAAGCTTATTATATACTTACAAACGTGAGATTATAATATAAAAACCATCAAAACCAAGGTATACAAGAACATTGTT
>NW_019416387.1:776885-846859 GCF_000390285.2 Anoplophora glabripennis | reverse complement strand
AATCTTGACGGTGTTGAATACTTTAAAGAAATATCTAGTCTCTATAACTTAGATTGTGGAAAAGCAATAGCAACAAATTAAATAATGGGTACTATTCAGTCCTAGCAAAAAAAAAAAACAAAAAGGTTTATAACTACTAAAGTCTCAATCAAAACAACAATGAAAGTCTAAGCAAACTTGGAAAACAAGGCAAATATGCACTATTAATTAACACGTTAACTAGTAAATCATACAATAGTAAGCAAAACAGTAACCAATAATCTTGCTACAGTTTTTTTCATATGCGGGTGAGTAATAAATAATAATAAAATAAGTAATAATTAATGACTACCAACTGTCAGGTAAGTACTACGGTAGATAAATTTAAAACAGAATTAAATGAGCTAACAAATAATTATTACAGTAGCAAACTAAAATAATTAAATCGCGGAAAACAAAGAGCAAATGGGATGAGAGCTAGTAAAATCAAGTTATGTCGCAATAAGTGGGTCTAATTGAGTAGGTTAAATACCACGGAGCGGCATGCAAACTTAAAATTAGGCTTATCTGGTTTGTGCAGCACTACAGACAGGCCTGTGCGAGCCTCTACCAGAGTATCTATCGGAGCAGCCACGGGGAAGAAATCTTACACCAAGTGGCAGGCCCTCGAAACCAAAAAAAACTGTCGGAAGCCCACTAACTTGGGCAGTCTCCCTCTCAAACGGTATGGCAAGTATTTATATTGATCAAATTGAAATAAAAGGATTATAAGAATCCTGGAGACCGAATGCTGGATACACAATCACAGGAAAAGAAAAAAAGG
This sequence comes from Anoplophora glabripennis, assembly GCF_000390285.2. NCBI lineage: Eukaryota > Metazoa > Arthropoda > Insecta > Coleoptera > Cerambycidae > Anoplophora > Anoplophora glabripennis. The sequence continues at coordinate 846,057 of NW_019416387.1, read as the reverse complement.
TCTAAAAAATAAACGCGTCTAAGTAGGTGCTGTAGAAATAGCATCAAAGAAAAGAAGGCAAAACCTTACCTTGGTTGTAGGGCGGCCTCATGGAAAAAATGTACGTATTTTACGTCTTAAGTTTTATGGGCAGAAATCCAACCACCGGGTTGATACTGGAACTACCAGAATTTATAAATCTCAACAAAATGTGCCTACAGAAACAGCTAAATCCACACAATTTGTGATAATTCTATCGTGTCTAGAGCACACGCTGGAGAATACTCAAAACGACGTTCTCCTCGCCCAAGCGCTAACACGAATCGGCCACGGAAAGGTTTAGCAAAAAAGAGTCGCAAAAAAAGACCGATTGCCGGTAAATCGCGTTTAATTCGAAATCAATAAAACCTATAATTGTTTTAATATTTTTCGTATATTTACGCGAATAAGCCTTTAATTAATTAAAAATTTAACCTAATGTTAACAACAGCCGTAGTTGAAATATTCCAATTCTTTTTTTAAAATTCATCAATTATATTAATGATAAATCTCTGAATTCAATTAATGAGGGAGGAAAGGAGAAAAACAAAAAATAAGCCCGTAACAACTTTCTGGACGCTCTAACGAATCGAATGCAAAAAACCACATCACGATCCATCTTACTGTACAGATTTCGAAGGTTCAGTGCTTCATTTCCTCGACTATAGTTCTACCAAGTATTTTTTATTATTTTTCTTGGTGCTCTGCTGTATCGAGTGTTTTTTTCTTTAAGTGGTTTATTATAGACGTATTCTTAACCAGAACCAAACTTTTCTTGAACGATGTCTTGTTGCGAGGCTATTTCTCTTCCATGAAATTATCTTTATGCGCATGCTCAGAAACATTGACATAATTTTAATTTATTAATTACTATAAAAGTCAATATTGTTCTATAAATTTAAAAATATTAATTCTATAATTCTTTTTGGTTTGTCACTTGGGGTTTGAAACTTCTTAAATATTTCTAATATCGCCCGAATATCGCGATATTTAAGGTCATGACAAAGAAGACATTTTTTTGGCATTTATGTTCAAAGTACATGAGGTCGAAAATCGATCTAGTAAATATATTGAGAAATTCTTCATGACAATGTCGTCCCTTTTATCACGTAGGGGCGTATAATCCAAGAAATGGATATACACATACGCCTCTACGTGATAAAAGGGACGATGTGTACTATGGGGTTGTCTATTATTTGGCGTATATGACGTCACTACTAAATAAGTCTATATTGTTAACTAAGTAAATTTGACTTAGTTATTAGGAGAATTTTGGCCATTGGGAGCAACATTTAATTAATTTTATGGTAAATTTTATTGATCCAAATAACACTTTAAGGATTTAATACTGTGACTCACGAATTAAAATGCGAGTGTATGATGAAAATTATCTGTAATCTTTACTTGAACAAACTCACCCGCAGTAAACTTGTTTTCGTTCAAAATTTACGAAATTTTTGTTGCAATTACTGAAAATATGTTTTAATTACAAATTTTAATTCATACAGTAGGCAGTTGATGTCGAAACACATATCGACATTATTAAGATTATGAATCCACTTTCAAACTTCAACTTTTACTTTTAACGCGATTGGTGCAGCCTTTGTGAGAAATACTGTAGTAAGTTTGTTGCTAAATCTATATTACGCCTTGAGTAAGAATGCCGAATATGATTGGAAGCTCGGCGTGTCATTGAAATCTAATGGTCATGTCCATCCTAATGCTTATGGCATCCAACATTAGCCTTGAATAAACTATAACTTCTAGTAAATAGAGCGAAGCTGTAGAAAAAAATTCGTTATTTAAGTGAACGTCTAGTCCATTTTTTCCTTGACTTCGGAATAGCTAAAATAGAATGAACAATTCAAAAGTTTATTAATTATGTAAAATAACAAGTACAGGCATCAGATAAATAAAAATTTATTTATTTATTTATTTTATTTAATTTAATTCACCCAACGGGAGAAACCCAATTACAGGATGAATATTATAGCTACAATAAATACACATTAACACAAGAAACATAAACATTTAAAATAAGTATAAATAAAAATTACCAAAAAGTACAAACCTTAATCAGAAACAATGGTCAGTCAATCAATAAAAAAAAAGCAAAACGGTAAAGTCACATGGGAATTAATATATCTAAAATCATTACCAACAACAGAAACAACAACATAAGTAGGTAATATAAAAAACTAACAAGAAATTAAAAATCCGATAACTCAATTGTGAGAATAGAAAATTCTTTTAATATGTGCTAAAGAAGTATTGAAAATGTCCAGGCTATTCTCCATATTATGATAATTAAAAAGCATTTGATGTAAAGGAGACCACCGCAACATGTTAGTGCGCGAAGAAGGAAGATTAAACAAACTATTTGATCTGGCATTTATTCTAGGAACACGGTAATTTATTTGTGTTGTAAGCTCAATGCAATCAATATCGTGGTTGACAATTTTGTACAAGAACATTATCGAGTACATAACCCTCCTCTTAATTAAACTATGCATTTCAAACCTATCCAATAACAACTCCTGAGGATATCCCAGAGCTGGATAGACTCCATCTAAGATAAAACTGGCCGATTTAAGAAACCTCCTCTGCACTTTTTCTAATGATGTTATGTAACTATTATAATAGGGAGACCAAACCACAGAGGCATACTCCAACTTGGGTCTAACAAAGCACGTATATAAGGTACGTAATGTAGACATATTCTTAAAGTCCTTACTATTTCGGAGAATAAAACCCAAATTTTTGTAAGCACCTGTGACAGATTCAGCAATATGTGCAGAGAAGGTTAATTTTGGGTCAAAGATGACCCCTAAGTCCTTAATATGCTCAGGTCTAACCAGTACCTGATCACGTAGGCTGTAATTAAATAGAGTAGAATTAGTTTTACGGGAGAAAGACATTACATTGCACTTCGAAGCGTTTAAGGGGAGCCGATTATTATCACACCAAATGGTAAGCAAATTCAAGCTGTGCTGAAGCCTATTACAATCAGATACAGAGTTGACATTAGTATAAATTTTCAAATCGTCAGCATACATTAAAAAATTTACCTTAAAGTTTCGCGCTATATCATTGATAAAAATAATAAAAAATAGTGGTCCTAGTACTGACCCTTGAGGAACGCCTGATGTTTGACTAAATATGTCTGATTTGTAACCACGATATTGCACAAACTGAATACGATGTGATAAATAAGATTTAAACATAAGTAAAAGAGAATTATTGATACCAAAATTGTGTAATTTACGAAGTAATATACCATGATCTAATTTGTCGAAGGCTTTAGTGAAATCAGTATATATAACGTCCACCTGACCTCTCATATCCAAAGTCTCGGCAATAAATTGAGTAGCACACACAAGATTGGACACTGTTGATCTACCAGGCATGAAACCATGCTGCTCAGGAACAATTAGGTTTTTAGCATAAAAAGAAATGTGTTCGCGAATAATTATTTCAAATAATTTAGAAAAGTTGCATAAAATAGCAATAGGTCTGTAGTTTTCAACATCCTCCTTGTTACCCTTTTTATAAACCGGACACACACGAGACTGTTTCCATAAATCAGGGAAGGTGTTAGATTTAAGGATTTGATTAAAGATCGTGCATAACGGTTTGGAAAATAAGCAAGCACAATCCTTGATAATAAAGGCCGGCAAGTTGTCTGGACCCATTGTCATATTTGCTTTCAGTTTCTTTATAGAATTTAAAATTTTATCTTCAGTAATTTCAGGAATATGTGGGATGTCATTATCGTTAACATAGTATTGTGAATTTAAATCAAAATTGGTGGAATCAATAAAGGAGTTAGAAAAGTAACTAGCAAAGGCGTTGACTATGTCTTGGGGATTTTCGCAATTAGACCCATTATATGACATTGAGGACGATATACCAGTAGAACCCTTTTTTGAGTTTACAAAGTTCCAGAATTTTTTAGAATCGCTCATAATTGTATTTTCGGACTCTAGTATATAATTTGTATAAGCAATCTTGATGGCAGATTTTACCTGGGAACGAATATTTTTAAAGTTAATATAATCATTAAGTTGTTTAGATTTTTTATATGAACTCCAAGCATGCTTTTTATTCTTCAAGAGAGTTAACAATTGACTATTAAACCAGGGCGGATAAATTTTACTCGTAGGTCTTTTTAAGGGAACATATTCATGGAGGGCATCATTTATTTTGTTATAAAACTGTTGAATTATATCATTTACCGACAAGTCAGTAGAAAGCGACCAATCAGTAATGCTAAGTTCATTATATAAACCAAGAAAATCTGTGTGTTTAAAGTTGAATGAATGATTGTTTTGCACTGGAAAAATATTGGAATGTTTGCTGTATATATTAACGCTTACATTTAGAGCAGGATGATGAGGATCAGCAGATAGTAAAGGCTGAGGAGATCGGAGTACTCTACAGTAAACATTTGCAATGACAAGATCCAGAATTCTGCTATTAACATTAAAAATTTGATTATATTGTTCAAGTTCAAAAAAACTTATAAGTTGCCGCAGAGCGATGGTGCAACGAGAGGAAACTCCAACAACATATTCCGGTATATTAAAATCACCGAAAATAACAATCTTGGAGCCATATATATCATATAAGGATATAATACAATCGAACAGGCGTTCGTAAGCTTCACATAGCGTATTTGGCGGAATGTACACTGTAATAATATAAACAAAGTAATTAGAAGTTTTTATTTTTGCAGCCACTACATCTATACTGGGGATGTCATTGAGAGCAGGACAAATTAATTTAATGTCATATAGACAAGCATTTAATTTTCTATTGATAGCTAGTAGCACGCCACCTCCTCTAATCTTATCAACTCCATCAAGTTTCTATCGGCGCGAAATAATTTAATTTAAATAAATTTTTATAAATACAATTTAATTTAAATGTACTTCTAATAACAAAATTGACGTTAAACACAGCGAAACGATATAACAAGTCGGTAAATAGGCATCTACATAGAATACTAAGAATGTGTTATATTCTTACATTGTTATGCTTAACAGCAAACAAATCTGTAATTAATTTTATATCTACATTTTGCATAATGTATTTTTTTCAACATACAAAATACCTAACTCACTTGGCTCTTCTTGATCCATAGTTGTTCTTAAATAACCCGTAATTCTCTTTAGACTGTTAAAATATTTCTCACAACTTGCATTGGAAGATGGTACTGTCATCGCTATACAGGGTGTTCTCCAAGCTCTATGACATATGGTTAATCTCAAACATATTTTCTTATATGAATATAGGTCCGATTCGTTTTTGTTTAGAAGTTGCAAGCATTTCAAAAAATATAATTTCATATTTCAATCAAAGTAACCTGATAAATAAAAATGATGAAATGAAATGAAAAATGATGACATTCCATTTCAAATGAATGAAAATTCAAATGTACTCGCGAAAAACAGCACAGCAATCACTACAACAATGTATTACAAATTGGCTTTCGAATACAGTCCGGCTTTGTAAGATACCTACAAACTCGTAAAAAGTGTTGCACAATTTTTTGTAAGTACTCACCGCGATAAAATACATGTATTTCAGCAGTTCCAAAACAGTTTTAAATACATTTTTAATTCCTACGACCTTAAAGTTCCGATACAAGTTAACATCAGTTAACTCAGTTTTTGCTCCTTTTTCACCCCTTTAAATTTTTGACATAAGTTCATTAACACTGTTTACATTCTGAGATATAAATAAATAAACAAATAATAAATAAATTAAATCATGTTTACTAACTCAAAAATCTTTTTAACTTCCTTTTTAACGTATCTTTTTTTATTTTAGATTGTTTCATTCTTCTGTCTCTAACTTTACGATTTTATTGTTTTCTCTATCTCCGTCTGTAAAAATTCTGAAGGATATAACGATAATTTTAATCATTATTGGAATAATATCCATTAGGCAACTTCTCAGTTTAAACATTGACACAATTATGAATGTCTGGAATGTTTATTCGTATAAACGATCTTCCATTAAAAATTACTTTAAATTTCGTTATACTTTACACAATCGTATTAATTTGGAAACTATAATGTCTAATAGATAATTATGTGGGTCATAAAAATACATTTGCATGGACAAAAACAATATAAATTGTTTTTTTATTGGTATTTATTTTGGTCAGGAATGGGACTAAATTTTAAAAAAACTATACGTATTTTTGCTCCTACTTTTCATCATATATACTTTTTTAATGCAAAATTTATTATACAGTGCTTTCGAAAAGTAACAAATAAATTCATTATTTTTTTAAATTGAGAAGTTTTCGAAAAAATCCCCTGGCACGTCGATTTTGTTTTTAAAAAAGGCACTTTTTGACATACATTCTACATACACAGATCATGAAAAATGATGGTGTTACATAACAAAAATTTCAAGAAAATAATGTTTGAAGATTTTAAAATTTAATTTTCACAATACTGAAAATGATAATGATTATGTAAAAATCGACTAAATGGTGCACCTCCCCATTATGCAACACCTGTCCGTGCTTATTTAGATGAGCTGTTCCCGAATCGTTGGATAGGGAGAAGGGAGCCGATTGAGTGGCCAGCCAGATCGCCTGATTTGACACCCCTAGATTATTTCTTGTGGGGATACTTAAAAAGCAAAGTATACGTTACTAGACCGGTTAATTTAGAAGATTTAAAAGCAAGAATTCGTCACGAGATACATCGTATACCTCCTGTATAGTTATTGATAATGTCCAAAAATAATTTATTAATCGTCTTGGCTACTGTCAGGCAGCCAACGGTGCACAATTTGAACATTTAATTTAGTCGATTTTTACATAATCATTATCATTTTCAGTATTGTGAAAATTAAATTTTAAAATCTTCAAACATTATTTTCTTGAAATTTTTGTTATGTAACACCATAATTTTTCATGATCTGTGTATATAGAATGACACGCTCTTTCAAATGGCATGGTCAAACTTGGGGGTTGCTATTTAAAAAAATTGTCGATGACGTCATATCTAGAACAACGATGACGTCACAAATATGGGTCGTATGTCAAAAAGTGCCTTTTTTAAAACTTCTCAATTTAAAAAATAATGAATTTATTCGTTACTTTTCGAAAGCACTGTATATTAAACAACAAAACATTCGTACATATGCTGACGTTGCTGCTTACAGTTTTTGACATAATATTGTGAGCAATATATGACCCTAAGATATGATTGATTTATTGGTCACAAACTGTATTATTATGCTATGGAAGTTAGTCAACAGTAAAGGTTACTAGCATAATTACTGCGACGACATTGATACTCAAGTGTTTTCTATGATGCAAGTAGTACCTAGATATAAAGTTTTTGAAGCTATATTCTCTTTCGATAAAAACATTCATTCAATTTTCATAATGTGTATTTAATTTTAATAAAAGTAGGTAAAACGCATTGAAAACATATTTGACCTACAAGCCAACTTTCCCTACTTTCGAGGCTGAACCTCCTAGTAATCATATTTCACACGCATTGTTTTCAGTATGGACGAAAGTGTACGTAAAGTATATCTTATATACAGGGTGTTAATTAAGTACGTATACTTGTTTGAGTGATTTTAAACTACAAGGCCTATACAAGGTGAAAGAAGTTTGACGCCATTACTCAGCATGAGGTAGAGTAATCATAAATGAATAAAAAAGTTGTATATTACAGGGGCGTTAGATTAACGGTTTTCAAAATACAGCGAGTATTAATATTGGGGAGTTTCATCACAATGTGACAACAGCGCTTAACATGTTGATGAACACCACGTGTAGGTACACTCGGCAGACTTGTCCTACGGAAAAAATGTAAACAGCTATTATTGTGAAACATTTAGTAAATTTCAAGACAATTGCTTACCAGTTTTTAAATAAATAAAATAAAATGTATCAATTTTGTAGTATGAAGATAGTGTTGTGCTTAAATTTTATCTCGAATATTAGTAATTATGAATCTCTTAAAATAGGAACTTTTAATCAAATTTGAAAAATATGTAATTAAAGTACCTAAAGATTCACGTCGTCCAAATAATTATACGTATTAAAAATAATTTAGATATTTACCAAAATAGCAAAATTCAGTAATTTTTAAACGCACAAGTACAAAACAAACTACAACATATGCTCAAAATGTCCACCACCATTTTCGATACACGCACGGCACTTTCGAATCCAAACACTCGCTGGAGAACACCCGAAGAAAAGGAAATAATGGTACGCAAAAAACACTCCGACACGTTCGAATCCAGATACCAACTGAATTGCGGATTGGTGGTCGCTGGACACCTTAGTACCTCGTGTTAATAAACCGCCGGCGCCGTTGTCACATTGCTCGATATGAATTTTATCGAATTTTAAATTTATTACATTATTTTTTAGAATTAAGCATAAAGAAGTTCAAAAAAGTCATAAACATTGTATTATATAGTATTCTATGCACGCAGTTATGTCAGTATTCCTTAATTAATCGAACTTATGTACATCAAGTTGGAGATTTTGATATTTTTTTTCTCGGAAATGGTTGAGTTGAGGACCCGTGTCATATAAGGTTTTTTTGTTTATTTTAATGTATTCTATAGTCTGTTAAAATTAAGGCAGTCAAACTTCTAACACCCTGTGTTACAGGTGTTCATTAATTAATAGCTTTCGAGATACAGGGTATTGAAATGAAAAAAAATCACCATTTCTAAAATATTTCTAACCTGAAGATGTAGAATATTGAAGTTTGGGCTAACGATTTGTCTAATTCAATGTAAAAAATGCACCAAATTAGTGTACCAGTGGCGGAAATAATGGGAGTCTCTCTCCCTGAAAACCACACAAATTCGACACCACTGGATATTTTGAAAATACAATTATTACCTGTAACTCCTTGTGGCATTTCGAAGAAAAAATAAGGTGTCTTAAATTTTATTCGAAAAACCAACCATTTTTGATTTTATTTATTTTCATTAACGTCACCAAATACTCCACAAAATGTAGAATAACTCGAGAACTAATAGTTTTTCAAAAAAATTTCACAAGATTTTTTGCTGGAAATACAATTTTAATACAGTCCATGCGATATTTGTTGAAAATTCCAAGAAGACCCCTTCGTCGCTTCTTTGGAATTAACCGCATTCGACACCCAAAGTAGAAAGACATTGGCAGAAAATTTCAAGGCACGCCCCTGCTGCGGTGAATTGTTACAGTACTTGCGATAACAGAACTTTATTGGCTTATTCATTTCTTGGAACTCTATCTCAACAAATATTGTACTCACTGTACAAACTAGTCCGAAAGAAATCAGTGTCGTAGATATTTTGCATTTTGTTTCATACTTGTATTGGAGGATTTAGGGGAAAAAACGAGTAGTTCTAGAGTTATGGTAGTTTTAAGTGCTTGGTAACATTAATTGATTTTCGATGTATTCAGTGGCGTTGAGTTTTTAGTGAAAGAAGCTCACAATATTTCCGCCATTGGTGGACGTATTTTTATATCCTAATTTAGTGGATTTTACCCTTAATTAAATGAGTTATTAGCCTAAATTTTGTTATTCTGCATCAAATATCTTCGGATATATTTTAGAAAAGGTGATTTTTTTTTCACCTCATATCTCGAAAATTATTGATGTGGGTCCACAACATTTATATAATTCCTTTGGCTTGAAATCACTCAAAGAATCAAGTTTTGCGTAGTACATAAAATTAGAAATAATAATTTGCAAATTTTCATCTATTCGTACTAATCACAATGTAAACATAGTCTAGTTTACATATATATTATGTTTAATTTGTTTATTGTTTATTATTTTTGTATATTTAAAATTTTGTTTTTTATGTGTCTACAAACTTATTAATTAAAATTCTTTTGAAAAACTTAGTTCTTATTGTAAAATAATCATCGTTATGTAGTTTACTTCAAAATTTAAGAAAATATAAAAATGTTACAAACGTAAATTTTTCTTAAACATCTCCCTTTAACCAAGTATGCATAAATATTTCAAGAGGATAAGGGTAAAAGTTACGCTTTATGAAAGGGGCTGGCCGCCCCTCATATCTACGGCACTGTTAATTCAAATGCAGAATTACTAGTATGGTTATGTATGTACTAAATGTAGCTATTATCCTATAAAATTTTGTGAGACTATCTTTACATGATAGAAAAAGAAGTGATTTTTTTTTTCAAAATCTTTGAAGACGAAATCTCTAAGACGGTTTAAAATGTGTGCATTTCCTCGTGCATTTTCAGTAAACATTTAACCCTCTAAATATCTGGTGAAAAAATCAGGTGGATAGCTTTAGGATTAACCATGATAAATAATTTCCAATTCTGAGGTTGTAGAACATTTGTGACGTCACACCACTCGACTGGTTTGGCGCGAAACTTCGATGAGCTATTAGCGATTGTTGTAAGTTACTTATTTGTGGTAAACCTTCTTTATTACTATTTTTCAAACAAAAAATACGCATCACTATAACACACACTTCAGTTGTATTATTGATATGATATTTCTGCAGATGTAGGTTTAATGTATTATTTTAGTCTGGTGCAAATTTGGAACTACTTAATTCAGATTTTTTGCGTATAATAAATAACAATAAACAATAAAATAATACAAAAAGTTAAAAAAACCTTTACGTATTTTATGAAATTCACGACAATACTGACTCATATATACAGGGTGATTCACAAATGGTGACCAAAAATGAAACCTCGTATTCTTTGGTGAATTTTAAGGGGAGTCTTTCCTATAAAGATTTTGTCTAGGACGCTTCGTTAAAAAGATACAGGGTGTTAAACTTCAAAAAATATTTTTAATTTTTTTAAATAATTTGAAAACTAGTAAGTGAAATAATTTTAAATTGGGCACATGTGTTTATATAAACATTGTCCACAATCTGAGGGCTTTTCCTAAAATTTACATGCTCCAGTGGCGGAGATACAGGGTATCGGTGACACTGCGTTACGGCAACAACCCTGATATTTTCAGCTTCGTCATTCAATATTCTACAAATTACTACTCTCTTATGTTTTTTCGAAGAAAACGTGATTTTCGAATAAAACTTAAAAATTGTTCTTGCAACTCTCTTGGTTTCGACAATGCAATACTGTTTTCAACCACCAAAATTGAATAATTTCAAATAATTCGAATTTTTACCACCAAGAACGGAGGTGACAGCATTTTTAACATAAAGGCGATGTTTCGCATTGTATTAGCTATGTCTTGTCCAAATTTTGTTCATGCAACTCTCTTGGTTTCGACAATGCAATACTGTTTTCAACCACGAAAATGGAATAATTTCAAATATTTCGAATTTTCGCCAAGAACGGTGGTGACAGCATTTTTTAACATTATGGCGATGTTTCGCATTGTATTAGCTATGTCTTGTCCAAACTACCTACCTAAAAAATGCTTAGTGCTTGTCATATCATTTAAGTAAAAGTGTTTTCAGTTGGATTTTTAAGTTTTACTCGAAAATCAGGCTTTTGTGGAAAAACATAAGAGAGTAGTAATTTGTAGAAAATTGAAGGACGAATTCAATTTCGAAAATATCATGGTTGTTACCGTAAAACAGTGGCGTACTATTTTATTTAGAAAAATATGTCACCGATACCCTGTAGCTCCCCCACTGGAGAATGTAAATTTTAGGAAAAGCGCTCAGATTTTGGACAATGTTTACATAAATACATATGCCCAATTTCAAATTATTTCAGTTACTAGTTTTTAAATTATTAAAAAAAAATAAAAACATTTTTAAGTTTAGCACCCTGTATCTTTTTAATGAAGCGTCCTAGATAAAAACTTTATACGAATGACTCCCCTTAAATTTCACTAAAGAATATGAGGTGTCATTTTTGGTCACCATTTGTGAATCACCCTGCATATTTTCTGAATTAAAACTGATTGTGAAATACATTTAACATTTTGGTCAGTCAAATTACTTTGTTAAAGTTGCCGCTCGTATCTTCGAATACGTTCTATTTTTTTATTGACCGCCACAGCTCTGCCAACGCCTATTCATTCAACGAAGGAACCGATTTACTGTGCTTCATTTTCGAGATTGCTGCGATCACCCAGACTTGCATTCACCCATACATTAGCGTGATTGCGGTTAACATATGCTTATATTAGATAATAGCACGCCATTAGCAGAAACTTTCTCCCAGTATTGCATGTCGAAACTCGCAAAATAACACATAATTTTTTTTATTGTCAGTTGGCGTAATGAAATTTCTATGAATTATGGGCACTTCCAAGAGAAATCGCCCATATATTTAATTCATCAATTAAGAGTTTAAAGTTAACAAAGGTTCGAGAAATACTATAAGTGGTTTTAGAATTATTGCTAAAAATGCTTGAGATATTGCAACATATCATATGCAAGAAGATGAATGTTTTTTTACTTCTATTTACAAATAATCAGTTTCTACGGAATGTAGAAATCGGAAAATTGAACTTCACTACTAGATACTACGATGAAAAAGGGATAATTAATTCAATACAGGGTGTTAAAGTTAAAAACAATAAATTTAATTTTAGTTAGAGAATCGGAAAATCTAATAATAATAACAATTGTTACACGAGACCTTTTTAAATTGATACACCACTGACAAATAAAAAAAATGCCATAAATGAAAATTTACTTCTAAAAATGTATTATTTTTCACTGCTTCTTCAGAAATTTAGTATTTTTTCTATACAGGGTGGCCCTTAACTACGTTCTTATAATAAAGAAATTATTCCTTAATTAATTTTAAGAAAGTTCCTATGGTGTAAATTTTATAAAAAAATATTCTTACTTGATTAAGCACTTTGAAACAAGTCATAAGTTTTTTCAAATTCTGCTGTGAAAACGATTTTTTTTTAACCTTACGCTATACAAATTATTCATAATTATCATGAATTGTGGTATATGAAAATCATGCTGCTAGAGAAGTTTTTAACATCACATTTTATTAAACGAAGATTACTTAATTGGATTATTCTTTTTGCACTACTTCTTTTTTAAATGCCGCTTCTTTAATGTAGTACCACTTAATCTGCGATACCGTTTATGCTAAAAAAATGTGACGAGAGATCGAAATTTTATATTGCGAATTGTTTTTATTGTTTATATTTGCTGTATAGTTTTTCGTTCGTTGAGGTAGGTAGGTATCATCGATCTTAGTGTATAACACTGATTGTAAAATATAGGTATTGAATCAAGTTTTTCCAGTTTTTTTTATGAAATTAAATTACTGTAGATCAGAACTTGCTTATATGGGTGTATAACCTGGGTTTTTTAATGATTAGCACATGCAGTATTAGAATAACAAATTTTTGTCCTTCATTCCGAGTCTACAGGGTGTTTCACCTAAGAGGGATTCTTCTGTAACTCTGTAACTGTAAAATATATAAAAAATAAAAGTTGTCTGGAATCATGTGGGCCATGTAAAGAAAATATTTTTAGCTTTACAGGATGTTCCATTTCGCGTGGGCGCTACATTACTTTGTTATTTTAAATGGAACACCTTGTATATTATTGCGTTTTCGAATTCCTTGTTAATATTAATGTACATGGTATTTAAAACTTACCATTTTTGAGATAATCAGTTGTTTTTGAAAAAAACCACGATTTTAGCTCTCTAAGGGAGGCTAGATAGCATCTAAACCGTAACAGTTAGAAACCTGCAGTTTTCACAGTTCGTTTTGACATAAATTGCTCCATCTTGTCATCTGTGAGCAAAACGTGTACGTTATTCAGACTCGGAAATACTGAGACCTGCATTTAATAATCTTACGAGTTGAAAAACTTTTTTTTTCAAATGTAATGAATCATATGAATTGTCATGGGTGAATGCAAAATTTAATGCCCTTTCGACTGATATAAGGTTGTCCATACTTATCTCTTAACAGTTTTCCAGAAAAATCAGGTTCTTTTCTAAAGACCGAAAAAGTAGCTATGTAATAGCGTCAAGAAGGTCTTGCATTTGTATTAGTCAGTGGCGGCGCGTGAACATTGATTGAATATGTTCTGCTTAGAGTTGTTACATTTGTTGAATTGAATTCCGGGATATTAAATGCTCGGATAGTCTTTAAATGGCGAAAAATTTTAAAATTTTCAATGTCACGCGTTTTTCTAGCACTTCTGAATTTCAAGGAACAATCCATTTATACAAAAATATAGATTTTCACAAGAAAGATTTTACTGACGGTATAAATAAATTAGAATAAACTAAATATATTTTATTAAATTATTGAATATTGTTTATAAATAAAAAAATCGTTTGTTAAGTTTACCAACGATTCAACAAATTTTAATTTTCCTCACCGTGTTATGATTTTTTTCTTTATCTTTTTTTTTATATATGTCATATATTATAATTCCGGGAGTTATACGTACAATCACAGACAATCCCGGNTTATGAGTCCACGAAACACATCAGGGTTGTCCGAATTTTCTGTCTCGTCGTGTCCGCGAAGTGCTAATTCGAAAGCTCCGCAAAATTTTATGCAATATATGATTTTAGATACCTAATACATAACGATTTTTCGTTACCTGTTCATTGTGTTTCCGTATATTATCCCAATATTGCAGAATCTAACTGACTTCTTTTGTTTCTTTTACCTAATGACTTAAATGACTTAAATCTTTCACACTGTATATTGTCCATGCTTTATCCCCACCGAAAAGTAAGCACGGAAAACAAAACAGTGTATTTTTTATATCACACCCGCACACCCACTGCTTTTGTGTATACATTATTGTTAAATTGTCTTTTATAACTTTTATTTCGGCTTGTTCCACTAACTTCTATATTTAATTGTGGTATTAGCCCACCTTATTCTTTTATTTTTAGTTTATCCTCATAAGGCAGAGAACTAACTTAACAACTATAATATCCGTAGACGCCTAAACGAAAATATTCACACGTGCCGCTCGCAGAAATATACCACCACATACGAAATATTACTGCATTTACTGCAGCAGTGGCTGTCGTTGTTGCAGCCACATAAGCCCATATAAAAGTGTACTGGGTCACATGCCTGATTAGCCAGTAAAAACAAAGGACGCATCTAACTGTTCGCTGTGCACACATTTTGTATATGAGGTTGCATATATTAAGGAGCGTAGCTCGCGTCGTAATAAATAATAATATAGGTAAGCTCCTCGATTTATTTTAGCGCGAGTACATTTGGATTAAATGATTAAATACATAAAATTGTATGTGTTCTGCAGCTCTGCAGCTCTTATGGTAAAACCGCCACTGCTATTAGTACAACGTCGATACACAGGATTTTACAAAAACACAGCACAGCACATTCTTATCGTATCCAATTACACAAAGAGTAACTAAAAGTAGACTTTAAGCAGAGACTGGAGTTATGTCAGTGGGCACTTGCGATGTTAAATTAAGATGATGATTTTTTTAAACGGGTCATGTTCTCCGATGAGGCTACTTTTCATAAAAATTCGTTAATAGTCATAATTGTCATTATTATGATACAGTAAATCCTCACCAATTCCGGATAACTCATAGTTAACGATGGTCTGTAAATCAGCGGTCTAAGTATTATTCTCCTTGTTGTGTTCCGAGTTTCAATTTGTTTCGTTTTGCGTTTTGTTTTAGTTGTTGTTAGTGGTTTACTTTTGTTTGTCAAACTACTTTTTAAACATGCCAGTAAATATTGACAAAGTTATGTAGCGCCCACGCGAATTGGAACACCCTGTAGAGCTAAAAATATTTTCTTTACATGGCCCACATGATTCCAGGCAACTTTTATTAAAACCATTTTTTTTAATAAATTTTACAGTTGCAGAGTTACCGAGGAATCTCTCTTAGGTGGAACACCCTGTATATTTATATTATTATTTTCAGATTAGCTTATTAAACAAGAATAGACAAGATAATTTTGCTGTTTGAGTTTCTAGTAAACCCAAACAATGCAATGCTATATACATTTTCTCATCAAGAAAAAAATGTTCAATGTGACCTTAAAAAAATATCATTTTTATTTGCTTTATTAATTTTCTTTTGTAAATGTTTTGTTTATCATTATTTCTGTTTTTCTTTTGTACGAGTATTCCTAGAACTTGTTCTAAGATTTTGCACAGTATGTGGTACAGGGTTGGCTGTAGGTCGGGTTCTCTTTTACGTAATTTTATTCAAACAAAAAGTGATGCAACCGTTGCCTTCTTATAACTACACTCTTTACATTATAGGAATATATGTAAATATTTGCATAATTTGTAGTATGAAACAAAAAGGGGCAGTGTCATTTTTTTACATTAAACGCTTCACATGAAACTTACCATAAAATATACAGGGTGATTCAGACCTTATCCAAAAAAAAATTTGGATGTACATACTATTACAAATACAATTTTGTAAAGAAAAAATCAAAAAGGGCAGTTCCAAAATAATTTAAAAATACACTTCTGCACGGCACTGGAAACTGGTCCACTGTAAAACCTGACCTGGCACAATGCGACCGTCATGGCGGCAGTGATAAAAACGGGCAAAAACTTGAAAGAATTATCGCAAGGAAAAGAATAAATAGAATTTTATAGCACCTATTTTATACCTATTTTACAAACTCAACTGATTNAGATAATTTTGCTGTTTGAGTTTCTAGTAAACCCAAACAATGCAATGCTAGGTATATACATTTTCTCATCAAGAAAAAAAGGTTCAACGTGACCTTAAAAAAAATATCATTTTTATTTGCTTTATTAATTTTGTTTTGTAAATGTGTTGTTTGTCATTATTTCTGTTTTTCTTTTGTACGAGTATACCTAGAACTTGTTCTACGATTTTGCTCAGTACGTGGTACAGGGTTGGCTGTAGGTCTGGTTTTCTTTTATGTAATTTTATTCAAACAAAAAGTGATGCAACCGCTGCCTTCTTATAACTGCACTCTTTACATTATGAGAATGTATGTAAATATTTGCATAATTTGTAGTATGAAACAAAAAGGGGCAGTGTCAATTTTTTACATTAAACGCTTCACATGAAACTTACCATAAAATATACAGGGTGATTCAGAACTTATCCAAAAAAAAATTCTGGATGTACAGGATACTATTGCAAATACAATTTTGTAAAGAAAAAATCAAAAAGGGCAGTTCCAAAATAATTTAAAAATACACTTCTGCACGGTACTGGAAACTGGTCCACTGTAAAACCTGACCTGGCACAATGCGACCGTCATGGCGGCAGTGATAAAAACGGGCACAAACTTGAAAGAATTATCGCAAGGAAAAGAATAAATATAATTTTATAGCACCTATTTTATAGCTTTTTTACAAACTCAACTGATTTCGTCGCTATTGTTATTATTAATTAATAAAATTCATTTGTGGTTTTAAATAATAAAATAATTTGACATACCTGATGATACAACTGTTCAAAATTTTGTCCACCGACGTGTAAATACATTTGGGTCCGTCTTACTCAGTTTCTACGAACTAACACAAATGCTGTCTTGTTTCATCATAACAAATGCTTCACCATAATACAAATGTTTTCTTACTTCACCATAAACTAAAACGATATCCATCAACTCCGAGTTGTTATACACGCAAGCCTTTTTTGACACTAACTACTAAAAAACTACCTATTGTAAACATCGGATTTCAGTATTCTGAATCGCTGAGGCCACGTGGCTCTCCACGCGTATTACGAATGACGCTAGAGACTACAGTTGTCCAACTATGTAATGGTTGAAAGCACTACTACTTCAATAATTTTTTTCTCGGAAACTATAAGGATTTTATAAATTTTTTTTTACAATATTGACTCCATTTCTCAAGCCGCATCTATTACAAATTTTTTTTGGATAAGCTGTGAATCACCCTGTATATAGTCTGTACAATATTTGTTGAGATAAAATTCCAAGAAAAGTATAAGCCAATAAAGTTCTATTATCAGAACTACTGTAACAATTTATCGCAACAGGGGCGTGCCTTGAAATTTTCCGCGTGATTTTCATAATATCAAAATATAAACACGATACTCTTCGACTGGGAATTAAATTATTTTCTTTTATTTTTCATCCCCATTGATTCACTTTAACAATAAATTACACTGAAAATGCACAGGACGTTACGTTTACGAAGAAATACGCCTTCCTAACTGCAAAACACAGTATGCACTGCAAGCTGCTACGCTAGCAACAGTATCATAAGGACTGTAGGTATAGTACCTAATAATAAGTACCAGAAAAAGTTAACAAAATAATAATTTCGTACTAGGGTTTCTGATTTCTCGGCCTACTTTTTTTCTCGGGACTCGAGAATTCTCGACTAGGAATTCCCGGGAATTCTCGAATTCTCGAGAAATTTCTAAAACTTAAAAAAGTCATAATTTTGGTATTGCAATGCAAAATATAAACATGCTATTATACTTAACAATCATCATTAACATTTATTATTTATTCAGTATTTTTATTAATTTTATGTTTCTACTTCTACTAACAAAACTAAATTAAACCTTGAATATCTTCTTCTTGAAAACCTTTAACTTGTTTTTTTTTATTAAACACTTTCAATATACTTATGTTTAATCTTTTAATTAAACAAACAGTAGATAACTAATTTAACCGAAGAAATAAAAAAACAAGCTTTAATTTAAAGAGACAGAAGCGTTCTTGCTATTAATTTATCACTTATAATCACAATCTTTCAATTAACAAACCAAAAATAAAATTATCAACTAAAGGAACAGGAACTAAATATTTTCAGAATCAACATCAACATCAGATATCTGCTTATAATAAAATTTCTACACAGACTTATAACTAGGTACATTGAAAAAATAAAAATCATCAAAGTAAACTAAAGCCTTAAAAACTTAATAAATAAATCATGAGCTAGTCGAGAAACCGCTTTCACCGCTCAGTTATTTGTCGAGAAACGAATTGAACGCATGAACGAAACGAACTCTAGTCAAGAACTTAAGATGCGCGTGATTTTTAAATTTCTCGATTTCTCGACACTTTTTTCTCGTCTCGAGTATGGCCAGATTTCCCGGGAATTCTCGCTTCGAGAAGTCTCGAAAAGAAACCCTATTTCGTACTCATAGGGAAAACGATTGTGGAAAATAATTAACAGTTGCTCTAAGTGTACCGCGGTTAATCATTTCTGGTAAATACCCATTTCAAGAACGAAAACGACCGTTTAACGTGTACCGAGGTCACAGGCGCATATCTAAAGTAGTCGAAGTTTTTAATAGATGTTATGTTTACTAATGGTGGCGACGTAGCAATTGCTTCACATTCCATTATCGGCGTCATTGTACAAATAATATATACATGTGCCTCTGATCTGAAGCTTCGCATCGATCAATTTATTCGATACGTACCTAGCTGCTCCCTAATGCCTGCTCTGTCGGCCTACCGTGAACAATCCCGGTTTTTTTTTTTGCTGAGAGACATCGGCCGTGCATTTCATTGTCGTTCAGTCATTAGCATTGTGTATTGTAAGTATAGAGCGGCACACGGTTTAACCACAAATTTAGTCTATTTCTGCTACTACTTTTTATTTCATTAACTGTAGTATTGCTTCGAATATTATCGAATTTTTGTTCATTTGTCCCGCTTAAGTATTGTTAAAATATTGTTAAATTTGTTTTTGATTTTTGTTTCCCTTTAGTACTTGCCTTAAAAGGCCCTCTCTTCCCCCGCGGAATTCATAGAGGGGCCATAAACATTGCTAGTCCGGCACTGACAAAACTAAGGAAGCTGGTAATGAAACACTAACATTCTGATTTACGGTTATTTCCGTAAACTTTCCGTGTACAAATTACTATATCTTTTGTTGCGATCTTTTATTCCACATATTTGGGTAAACATATGAAGGCCGCTACTAATTATGAGGTACTTACAGGGGCGTCCACAGAAAGTTTTCTCAGAGTAGCAATTCGAAGAAAAGGAAAAAATTAACGTTAACGATTTTAAAAATATTACAAACCGACACTTATTATCATTTTTTTCCCGGTACTTGCCTTAGCGACAGACGATTGCCTATTCTTGTTTCAATAGAATGATATACAGGCTGGTTCAGTTCATTATATGTTGGTCTTTTAGAGATATTAAGAAAAATTCTTAAAAAAAGTTTGTTTTCAACACCCTATATCTCACAAACGAAGCGTTCTAAGACCTACGTTTATAGGAACTTTTCTTATTAAAAAATGATTCTCTAACAACTGTTAAAATCCTACTACAAAAAACTGGCTCACCCTGTATACTATTGCATTATTGACAAGATAAATTAAAAATAATTAAAAAAGTTTGCTTGTACCTAAATCTAACCATTTTCGAGATACTCAACATTTTATAAAATATCGAAGTGTGTGCTCAGTTCGTTTTTTAAGTTTTACTCGAAAATCAGTTTTTCTTCGAAAAACATAAAAGCGTAGTAATTTGTAGAAAATTGAAAGACGAATCCGAAAATATCATGGTTGTTACCGTAAAGCAGTGACGTACTATTTTATTTAGAAAAATATGCCACCGGTACCCTGTATCTCCGCCACTGGAGCATGTAAATTTTAGGAAAAGTCCTTGGATTTTAGTTTACATAATGTTTACATAAATACATCAATTTCAAATTACTTCACTTACTAGTTTTTAAATTATCTAAACAAATTAAATTTTTTAAGTTTAACAGCCTGTATCTTTATAACGAAAACAAAACTTTATAGGGAAGACCCCCCTTCAAATTTACCAAAGAATACGAGGTTTCATTTCTGGTCACCATTTGTGAATCACCCTATATACAGAGACGGTTTACCTTTTTAATATTTTTTCCCCACTAAAATTTAGTTTTTATGTACCTATGTTTTACTTAGCAGAAAAATTTAGCAGCAACGGCGTTGTTCTGTAACTCCCAAGACCCCCCCCGGGTGCTTATTCTAAGATGCTATAAATGTATAATTTATTGTCATTTCGTCTTGCGAAGAACCGGATATTCAGGCGATTTTACCGATATCCACTTAAATATGTACAACCTCGAGAAGAAATAAAAATCATTCTAGCCTTGGCACATGGCTTCCAAATTCCCTGGTCATCTCCTTGATGTCATCTCATAGACAAGCTTTCTTTATTTTCTAGTGTTTGCGTTTTGTATTCTTTTGACGAAGAAGGTGGTTTGGTGAATTATTTGCAAAAGTATTTACTCAGGTGTTATGTAATTGACAAACCCCGTTTTTCCTTTTTTATATTGTCTAAAGTTCTATTTGACTTTATGGAAATAACACGGGATTTTTTTATGCAGAGATATTTCCAGTGAACAATCACTTAAATATGATGTATTTTAAAGAAAACTTTAAAGAATAATTAATTATTTGTTGAAAATAATCAAAACGTAAAGTCCTTACAGTTTTTTATAATTAAGACAGTAGCGTACTATTTTTATTGTAAATAAAAGAAGTGCCACGGGGTTTATACGCCACTTGTGATAATGGGAATATTTAATCACTGAATAATTAAACCAAAGATATCCCATTATAACCTAGAATTATTGATTTTTTATCAGGAAGGGTTTCCAAGTAAATAAAAAATATAATAAAAAATTATTGACACCCTGCAACTCTGAAAGGTGAATTTTTAGATATAGATATATTTGGGTAAATCTCATTTATTTTGACTGTACAGGCTGGTCCATTTTCGATGGGAATTCAGGGTATTTCAGAAACTACTAAAGATATGATCAATCTGACACCACGTTCTCGAGCTCGATTTTCATGGCAAACTCGACTGTCAGATCAGAAAGTTGCTATCTTCATTTGTTTCTGAGTTACAGGGCGTTTCTCGTTATTGTGACACTTTTGAACATGTCTGTATCTCAGCTGTTAAATAAGTTAGAGTTAAAGTGAAAACTGCTCAAGACTAATTCTTTGGCGTAAAATTGAATGCCGGTATTAGATTTTTAGTAGGTCTTAAGATTCCGGAGTTATGACCCAGTTACATTTTTTTTAAATGGAAATCGTAGCTGGCCATGACCTAAAAAAAAGGAGATTTTTTTTTGCTTTTCAGCAATATATCACATGGTATAGTTATTTTTACAAACACGGGAGATACGGGGTGTTTTATATATAAATAATATATTTTTTTCCTTTTTAATATGACCGGCTATGAAAATACAGATAAAACTATAATTCTTACTTTTACAAAAGTCATATCTGTTGTAAAAATATGACATTTATTTTAAATGCACAACATATACTCGTGTGATAATATAATACTAACGAAATTTTAGGAGATAGGTGGATAGGAACAAACGGACCGATCAGATGGCCAGCTAGGTTACCTGATTTGAGTCCGTTGGACTTTTTCCTTTGAGGTTTTCTAAAAGACATTATATTTAAAATTCCTTTTAATAATATTTCAAATACCTATACATTTAATGAATGCTACCCGAAGCGTTGCCAGAAGATGCGTGAAATGTGTGACAGTTGAGGGACGGCAATTTGAACATTTAGCTATCATTTTTGAAAGTTTTTATTGATGTAGGTACTTACTATTGTTTAATTTACGTTTAATATTGTAACTTCAGTTGAAGTGGAATAAAAATTTGAAAACACTGTCTTTTCTTATCTGTAATATATATTTTAAATAAACGTCATATTTTTACAACAGATATGAGTTTTGTAAAAGTAAGAATTATAGTTTTGTATGTATTTTCATAGCCAGCCATGTTAAAATGTAAAAAAGAATCGAATTTATATATAAAACACCCCGTATCTTCTGTGTTTGGAAAAATAACTATAGCATGTGGTATATTGCTGAAAAGCAAAAAAAAATCTCCATTTTTTTAGGTCATAACCAGCTACGATTTCCATTTAAAAAATTATAACTTTGGGTCATAACTCCGGAATCTTAAGACCTACTAAAAATCTAATACCGGCATTCAATTCTACGCCAAAGAATTAGTCTTGAGCAGTTTTCACTTTAACTCTTAACTTATTTAACAGCTGAGATACAGACATGTTCAAAAGTGTCACAACAACGAGAAACGCCCTGTAACTCAGAAACAAATGAAGATAGCAAATTTCTGATTTGACAGTCGAGTTTGCCATGAAAATCGAGCTCGAGAACGTGATGTCAGATTTATCATATCTTTAGTAGTTTCTGAGATACCCTGAATTCCCATCGAAAATGGACCAGCCTTTACAATCACCCCTTGCAAGGATGCCAGTAATACCTAAGACACTCTGTGTAAATAAATATGTTTTACTCTCGGAAAAAAGTGCTGAGAGTTTCGTATATTTCTGACATAGTTCTGAAATGGCCTGAATATACAGGATTTAACTTTGAATGGGGTCATATTTATACCTACCTACTTTTGACTTTTAGAAACATCATAAGCTTGGTTCCTCAAATTCTGACTTTTTTTTTTGTAATTTTGATATCTCGCCGCTGGACAAACTAGTCTAACCTCAAACCTTTTATTAAATGTGTGTTTGTCATGAGTCCTATCATCCCACAAAAACAAAAATTTATTTTTCCACTGTCGGGAGTAGAAATCAGTTTCAATGACATGAAAATTTAAACAGAAGTAGTCGATTATTCCCAGGGGAGTATAATGCTCCCAAGGGAGTTTACATTATGGAGAACGTTTTTCATGCAAAAAAAAAGATAACATTGAAATTATTTATTGACATTTAAATTAAATGTTACATTTGTACAATTTTCAAAATTAATATTAGAAGGAATATTACTTTCGCTTACATTTACAGTTTTTGTGATTGCGCTAGTAGTGGTACCTACTAAAACCTGATTAGCAATTTTGGTCTTATTTTCAATGGAGTTCTCGACATAACCCTCAGCGACTGTCGTTGATTTCCAACCAGCATGACGCTTTATTGTCGTGATATCCACACCAGCATCTGCCAGTAATGTCGCTGAAGATCTTCGTAAGCAGTGACCAGTATAACATGCAGCATCAGGTAATTTTAAATACGAAGCTACTACACTCGGAATTTTTCCCATGGTATTCTTGCCAACTGGCTGCGAACTACATTTTCCTGCTTTGTAGTACAAAAAAAGGCGCTTATGCTTGACGTGGGGAGGACGAAGGGACAGGTATTTTCGAAACAATTCAAGCATATTTCCCACATCGGTAACCACAAAGGTTCGTGGAATCTTTGTCTTAGTGTTTGGAATTTTTACAATCAAGGAAGAGCCTACATCCTCAATATCATCTACAGTTAAATTGACTAGTTCATCAGTTCGACAAGCTCCGGCAATCCCCAGAATTAATCCAACCTATAAAAAATCAAAATACTTAATAATTGAAATACCTAACAACAAAAGTAATCTTACCTTAATCATTAAGAATTCTTTGTCATCTGCACTTGATAGAAAACGGTCGATTTCACCCTTTGTCAATATTTTCGATTTTTTCGCTTGATATCCGTCACCGGTTCTTTTCAAAAATGCGATCAGCTTGGGGAATTTGCTTATATCTATGTTGTCGTAAATTATCAAGCATGACTTAACCATAGAATATTGCGCCCATAATGTGGAAGACTTGTAATTCTTTGCATTTTCACTGAAGTATGCCAACAAAACATTCTCGCTGTATACTTGAACATTTTTCTCGGCGCACCACTTTTTGAACCGATTGTAGGCTATATCGTATAAAGATCTTGACTTCGTAGGCAGCAAATTGCTTATTGCAATATTTGCAGCCTCCACAATCTCTTCCGACTCACAATTATTCATTGTGCACTAAACAAACTTTAAACTAAACCAAACTAGCACCTTAATTTGACAATTCTTTTTGTTTGTTTATTTTGTAGTTATGACAATAACTCAACGACTACTAAATAAATGCTCAAATCCGAATACAATAATTCTGGTGCTACTTACTTCATAATGACAAAATATGTGTTTTTAAGTTAATAAGACCGTGGAAAAAATAGTATAATATAATATAATAGTCGGGAGAGATGCTATTTTGTCCTCGGTGCATTGTATTGGTGCAGGTTCAAATTACACCTCTGCCAAAATAACGCATTTCTCTCCCTTATAGTATAATGTACTATTTTTTAAAAAAAGACTACTATGAAACAGTACCTAATAAGTAAACGAACAGAAAACTCGAACAGTAATAAATAAATAATGGTAAATGAAATACACAGAAATAACTTAATAACCTGATTACGCTTCTGATTTTTACAGCATATGAGTACTTGTGGTTAATCTTCGAGTACCAGGATCCCCTTCCATGGCATTTAACATTCAGTCACTTCATCGATTGACTGAAGAAGAAAAAAGAATAGAAACATACTGTGTTCTCTTTTGAGTTTTTTGACTTTTTGATTTCTTTTTTAGAAAAGTTAAGGATTTATGAGAAAAAAATAAATGTATTGCAATGCATTTTTAAAAAGATGAGCTGTTTAACGCGAGTGTATTTTTAGAAATGATTAAATAATGTTGATTATTTCAACCCCTTACAAAAATACTTCAGGGTTGAAAAAAATTTCAAAAAGTGTAGTTTTTTGACAGATAATGTTCACCAAGTTTAGTTTCTTTAACTTGATATACATGGAAAATAAAAAAAACATTTTTTTATTTGAAATTTTTGGAAGAGTGGAACTTTTCACAATAAAAAATATGGTGACTTTTAAATAACACATCAGTAAGCCATACAAAATTAATCTGTTTTATTAAATTATTTTCCATTGTAGCTCTCTGACGGTTGAGTTAAACTGGCAACTGGCAACGTTGATAGTGCACTGATACAACTTACCGTGCTAATTATGATTCACCATCATGTATTGGGACTTGTGCTCTTTGGATAGCAAGTTAAATAAATAAATTAATTAACTGTATCATCAATTTGGAAACCCGTAGAAACTCTTGGAAATGTCAGAGAATTAAAAAAGCCAGGGAATCAACTACAAATTACTTATACTTTCCCGGAGAATTTTGTTTAAAAATTATAAAATTTATACCGCCAAATAAAAGTGTTAATTATTCCTTGTGAAATTAGAAAAAATCAATAAGAGCAGCACAAATTTTTTAGACTTTCGAAACATTCGCGAAATGCTTCGTTTATCTTTTCTCATATTTCCAGCTCACTTGGATGAAAAATAATTGTACCACATGGTGCAGATATTTTAGTGAACTTTAGTAGACACCGTACAAAAATTGCGGCTAAATGTAATGTTCGTTGGTTGTTTCGACAATGTTTTAAGACGCAGCTATTCCGAGAACAATCGCTGAAAAACAAATCAGTGTTATTACCTGTTGTTTCCAATTTCTCAATACTCCTTCAGTGGTGTCCAACCGGATGTGAGCTTGTTGCAAAATGTGTCGCAGTTGTCTGGAACTCGCCGTGATAATGACTTTCAAGAGAAGCAAAATTATTGTTTCCTTTTTTTTTGTAATATCGATTCCAGTCAAGCATGATTGCTTGGTCAATGGTTTACTCTCGGATCTAGATATCCTTGACTGCTTTAAAATTTTAGAATAAAAAATTTAATATTAACATAATTTTACATTATCGACACTCGATTAGATCCACAAATATTCAGCGATATGCTAATTCATTCATCATTTTTGTACCTGTATGAACCCCGCGTGTTTTTTGAAATAACTTAATATAAAATTAAAATGCGAGAGCTGGAAATAAAATATACATATTTTTTTAAAGGAATTTAGTAAAAATGGCAAATATTGGTTAGGCAAAAAAATAATTCACATTGATTTAGTCATATTGTTAACACTTTTGACATTTTTTCAAAATTTCATTGTTTCTGAAAGTTATGTTTTATATACAAGGTGTGGCGTATAAATCTATAAAAATCAAACTACAGCTTCCTAACGATATTTGCAATAGAAAAGTCTTATACGAAAAAGTTCTAGTTTTGCGTTTTTTTTTTCGTAAATTAAAGTTCAATTATGGATCAAAATATTTTCTTTGGGACGGCCCTGTCCGTGTGCTGTGCCATGAGTTATGTGCTGTAGACCAACCGCGTAAACAAATCATCGTTGAAAGATAGAAAGATACTTCTCAATTTTTGGGGAATTTTTCAATGCAAAAGTACAAACTAAGAAAAATAGATATTAAAAAAAACTGATATTTTCTTATTATAATAATTAATAGTAATTAATTACCATCTTAAATGCATTGTTGTTACTGCAAGAGTTCGCAAACAAAACCACATCCGTAAGCATCTGTAGTTGCCAACTGCGTGCACTAAACAAACTCCATTAAAATATGGAACAAAATGAAATAAAACTTACCATTTCTAGAGAAAATGTTGAAATTGATCCCCATTAGCGCGGATACAGGCATGGCACCGACGCACCCAATTTTGGCGAATATTTTCCCAAATTCCAGGTATTCCCCTAATTGTGTCAGCAGCTTCAAGTATACGGTTTCGCAATTCTTCCACCGTAGCAATTGGAGTATTGTAAACCAATGACTTCAAGTGACTCCAAAGATAAAAGTCCATTGGAGTTAGATCGGGTGACCGAGGTGGCCACGGCACAGGACCAAAGCGTCCAATCCATCGCTGAGGAAACATTTCATTCAAAAGTGTCGTTACTTCTCGAGTACTGTGTGGAGGAGCCCCATCTTGAAGATAAAACATGCGTGCCCGAACTTGTAATGCCACATCGTCCAATAATTCAGGCAACCGGTTCTCCAAAAAGTCAGCATATGTTGGTCCATTTAGTCGTCCTTCAAAGAAATAGGGACCCACAAGTACATCGCCTATTATGCCAGCCCAAACATTTACCGAGAACCGATGTTGAAAATGAGTTTCCCTAATCGCGTGAGGATTTTCATCGGCCCATATGTGCATATTATGGAAATTCACTTCATCATGGGTAAATGTCGCCTCATCTGTTACACAAACATAAGCAGGAAAGTCTGCTTGATAGGCACACTGCCGTAAAAACTATCTGCAAAAACGCATTCGTTGATCACAATCCGACAGAAAAATCTGTTGAACTGGTTATAGATGATAAGAGTGCAACAGCTGGCGCCTTAAGATGCGATGTACGGTACGAGATGAGGTTCCTACTTGCTGTGCGAGTCGTAGAGTACTAATTGTGGGGTCTTCGTCAATATTTTCCAACACTGCATCTTCGACATTAAGGTTCACTTGCTGACCACGTCCTTCTCCTCGAGAAATAACACTTCCCGTATCTCGCAGCCGCTGAACGCACTGTAAGATTGTATTTGCACATGGGGGTGACGTTGTGGCCATTGTATAGTTCTTTTCATATATATTGTAGAAATAAAAATCTCTTTTATATTGCCGATAACGACAAAAACGGGGTCGTAAATACTTGTCTGCCTAGCAGAACAGGGTCGTATTTAGGCAAAGTTTACAGAATATTATATTTAAGTCTCCCTTCTAACAATTCACAACAGACACTACTACACAATGCCTATAAATTGAAAACAAATGTAGTGAATTACAAAAGTTATCCAATAAAAAACTTGTAATAAAGCAAAAATCATTACTCAAAACTCTATTCTAAAAAATAAAAATGACAGCATTGCAGCACCAACTCCTGCCATGTACCGCGCAAACTGAACTATCAGAAATTTAAAGTAATAAGAGCACCGTGTCTAATTGTTGATTGTCTCTGTCTCACATTAGGAATTTGAGAACAACGTACGTCTTAGAGAGATGTTCAGAATCTGTTTTGTTGCCAGCCNGGATTTTCATCGGCCCATATGTGCATATTATGGAAATTCACTTCATCATGGGTAAATGTCGCCTCATCTGTTACACAAACATAAGCAGGAAAGTCTGCTTGATAGGCACACTGCCGTAAAAACTATCTGCAAAAACGCATTCGTTGATCACCATCCGGGAGTAAAATCTGTTGAACTGGTTATAGATGATAAGGGTGCAACAGCTGGCGCCTTAAGATGCGATGTACGGTACGAGATGAGGTTCCTACTTGCTGTGCGAGTCGTAGAGTACTAATTGTGGGGTCTTCAATATTTTCCAACACTGCATCTTCGACATTAAGGTTCACTTGCTGACCACGTCCTTCTCCTCGAGGAATAACACTTCCCGTATCTCGCAGCCGCTGAACGCACTGTAGGATTGTATTTGCACATGGGGGTGATGTTGTGGCCATTGTACAACCTAGTCGCCGCGACCGCATTTTCTCCGGCTGCACCATACACTAACCATATCGACACGTTCCGAAATAGTAAATGCATTGTTTTCTCGGTTCATTGTGAAACTAGTTTGTACGCAAACTAAAAAATTAAGCAAAGTAAGAAATAAGAATCTCGTTTTTGATGTAATCGGCACGCTATTCTTATTTTTAACTTGTTTATAAAAATTACACTTTATCGTGGAATTACAAAATGAAAACTTTTGTCTGGAATCTTTTAGTTTTTAACACTGATGGGTCGATGGACGATGCTTAATATTTAATAATTAAGTGAATAGTGAATTCAATACAAATACAAAATCAGTTGACTGCTCACATTTTTTGACAATGTAACCTAACCTTCTTTTAGTATTACTAGTATTAGATTATACCGACTTAAATTATAAGGTTGCATCTCGGGGCGCATAAAAACATTTCCAAAGTTTTTAATAAATAACACAGGGTCGGCCTTCATTTTCGTTGAATAAATGCATTTTAATTTACAAAAAAAAAAACGCGAATATAGAACTTTTTCGTATAAGACTTTTCTGTTACTAATATCATCTGGAAACTGTAGTTTAATTTTTATAGATTATTATACACGCCACACCCTGTATGTATAATTTTGTTCTATTAATATTTATGAATCATATTTGCAAGGGGTCACATGAAAAAGTAAAATGGAGAAATAGTAAGATCTTTCTGTCATGGCTGTTTTTAGTCGATTTTTGTCATGGGTTATGTTACAACAACCAGAATACAATATTTCTTTGAAACATTACATTATTTCAGGGTTATTAAAATTGAGCGTTAGAAGAAAGAACAACGCGTTAAATTCTTGGAGAATATTTTAAAAATACTGAAGGTTTGACAGACACAGTTTGCAATTTTCGTGCAAAATATGGCTGGAATAGTGTTTTAACTTCGTAAACTATGAAGAGATTTATTGAAAAATTCAGGGAGACTGAATCAATTAGTGGTCTTAAGGAGGTTTATCTGATTTGGAATTGACGAACAAATATTCATAAAAAAATTAATATAAGCTTATTAATATGAAGAAAATCCTCAAAAAAAATTATGACTAGTTTGGATACCTACGAGATATTAATAAAATAATTTCTCACGATTTAGTACAGTCTTATGAGAATGCAAATTGTTTTGGTCNAGAAATAAGAATCACGTTTTTTGTGTAATCGGCACGCTATTCTTATTTTTTACTTCTTTATAAAAATTACACTGTCACTATCGTGGAATTACAAAATAAAAACTTTTGTCTGGAATCTTTTACTTTTTAACACTGATGGGTCGATGGACGATGCTTAATATTTAATAATTAAGTGAATAATGAATTCAATAAAACAAAATCAGTTGACTGCACACATTTTTTGACAATGTGTGGACCTTCTTTTAGTATTACTAGTATTAGATTATACCGACTTAAATTATAAGGTTGCATCTCGGGGCGCATAAAGACATTTCCAAAGTTTTTAATAAATAACACAGGATCGGCCTTCATTTTTATAGATTATTATACACGCCACACCCTGTATGTATAATTTTGTTCTATTAATATTTATGAATCATATTTGCAAGGGGTCACATAAAAAAGTAAAATGAAGAAATAGTAAGATCTCTCTGTCATGGCTGTTTTTAGTGTCGATTTTTGTAACGGATTGGTATAACAACCAGAATAAAGTCTTTCTTTGAAACGTCACATTATTTCAGTGTTATTAAAAATGGAGCGCTAGAAGAAAGAACAACGCGTTTTCAACAACAATTTGTTAAACAATTTTTTAAAAATAATGAAGGTTTGGCAGATGCAGTTGGAAATTTTCGTACAAAATATAGCTGGAAGAGTGTTTTAACTTCGTCAACTGTAAAGAGATGTATTGAAAATTTCAGGGAAACTGAATCAATTAGT
Organism: Anoplophora glabripennis; assembly: GCF_000390285.2. NCBI lineage: Eukaryota > Metazoa > Arthropoda > Insecta > Coleoptera > Cerambycidae > Anoplophora > Anoplophora glabripennis. The sequence continues at coordinate 814,983 of NW_019416387.1, read as the reverse complement.
GGTTTTAATAGTCCAAGAGCCTGCGGTTCATTTTAGTGACAAAAACGTCGTAGATACGTTCAATTCTCAAAATATTGTTGATCAGCTTGAACAGCTGAAAGCTATTCCTTCGGCGCGTGTTCATCTGAAGCTTGTTTTTATAACATACACGTTTTATACCATCATTAAAATCGGTTTCACGTTTGGTACCTATTAAAAAAATTTTACCTGTTTATATGAACAGTGGAAGCGTTTTCCACCTGCATTTTTTCAGCTGAACGTAATTTTTTTATCATTTATTATTATAAACAAAGTATACAAACAATTTCAGCTTTGGTACTATTAATTTTTTTTACATTTATCAACGCGGTGGTGGCCCTATTACTCCAACCCTCACCCGAAGATTGGCAGCTGAAGGTCGTTTGGTTCATGTACCATGAACTAAGATCTCACATATGTGTGAAAATCAGCCTTGGTAAAATGACTACTTTCAAAATGCCACAGGCTCTCGGACTATAAACACTCTGTCCGTCCTTCAACAAATCGTTCAATACAAAACATCGAAGTTTGTGAGAGTGTTGCTGAGAGTCCAGGAACGTTAACTCACCACCGGTCAAGAATTGGACATTCCGAAAGCTGTCTACAGTGTGGCTCATTTTCATCTTGATGGCTTCGTTAATCGACAAAATTGTAGCATTTAGGGTTCAGAAAATCCACGAGTGATTGTTGAGAAACAAATACATCCACAACCTGTCACTGTTTGGTATGGATTTTGGGCTGGAGGCATCATCGGGAAAATGCGGCGGGTCAGGCAATAACAGTTAATGGTGCTCGCTATCGCGACTTGGCAATCCAGTTTTTTGTGCCTAAATTGCAAGATATGGATGTAGTTTCAACAAGACGGTGCCACATGCCATATAGCCCGAGAAACAATTCAATGAGTCGTTTCCTGGTCGTGTAATTTCCCGTTTTCATGAAGTATGTAGTTGTTACCCGTAATATAAACAATTGGACGTCTTATCTATGCATACATAGATTTTTGGTATCAAAGCTCTACATCTTTGTTATAGATAGACAAAAAATGCATCGCTTTTAAGTATTTCACCGACTATTTTATTGAGTTTTCAACTTACGCACTATCACCTAATCGACATCAATTATAGTAATTGCTGTCATATTTCCAATATGTAAATTTGACGGCAATGCTAACATAATAATTTATTGTGGGGTCGCGACATTTTCGCTAACGGTCGTATATATTCTAATAGCTTGTCTATATACATATGTACATAATTTGTGCGACACATGCCTCATTTATTGCTAACAATTATTGGTAAATACTGTTCGATAAATAAACAATTAAGAATTAAATGTACACAAGCTCTGACGCTATGATTATTAGAAACCGGTATAATTAATTTGTGAAAAAAAAATGAAGGGTAACGAATTATATGAATAGAGACTTCTTGGTGGGATAGATTTGGCCTTGTTGGTTGTAATGTGAACGGGTAACGCTTAAACTAGGTACGTATTGACAGCGAACGAGTTGGTGAAAAATACAAGAAGGGGTAATTAGATTTAACGCAACTGATTTAGTAAGGATTTAATCGTAAGCAGCAGGACTTCTATTTTTTTAAAAATTTTTTATGATTCCTTTGAGACTATGCAACGTAGAGAGAAAGATCACCAGCGTTTTTACTTATACAGGGTGCTTTGAAAATAGTTGAGGAAAATGAAGGGTGTGATTCTTTGGCTCATTCTAAGAAAAACAGTTCTTATTAACACGAGTCCGAAAACGCACCGTTTTTGAGATATAGGGGTGTCAAAAAAAATTTTTTTTTCAGTTTTTTCACGATATCTCAGGAGACGGTTGAGATACAAAAAAAAAATAGTACATGTATTATTATTAATATTAGCTACGTTTAGGCGCTAATTGCGTGATGTTCTTTTTCTCCTAACTTTTACACCTTCGGGAAAATTGGCATTTCGAAAGCATATTTTAAACCGCCAATATTTTCTACACAAAAAAGGTACTCATCATCAAAAGCTCTAACGCGGACCGTGTTCAAGATAAATGACGTTTTGTGATGGAAAATATGAAAGAACAAAGAACCCAGACTATAGTTCCGATCAAAAGAACACGGTATTGTATTGAGGTTATGTTACACCATTAAATAATTTATCTCTATAAAACTCGTTATGACATTTCAAAGTATTAGTCTTTTTCTTCAAAATCCATTTTGAATTGTTCGAATATCAGTTTCCCTCTCCGATAAATTATTTGTTGGAATTTATTAGATTGGCGATTTCGTCTATATTCGGACTTTCCAAGGCTATCCTGTATTAGAGCTTTTTTTGCTTGGAAATGAGACTATCCGGTTATAAAATCTATGGTGTTACAATTTTCCCCCTTCGAAATTCGACCTCGAATTTGTTCCAAGTAACTCTCCTCAACTGATGTGGTGTTATTTGTCGACATGCTTGTCTAATTCTATTACATAAATCTTAATTCAATTAATAATCGGGCCCTTCATTTTTAACGTTAATCTAAAAGCACAGATTTTTTTCTATTTTTTAAATAATGATTTCTGGGATTCAGTACATACACTACCTCTTCAAGACAGAACCTTTACCTTCAACTAGCTGGACCACCTATTCATCATGCGGTAATAGTAAGTCATTGGTTGAATGAGAATTTCCCGAGAAAGTGGATAGGTCGCAACAATCCGTTAGTTGAGTGGCCGTCAAGAGCTCCAGACTTGACGCCTCTCGATATTCTTTTATGGGGAACTTTGAATAAGGTTTATTAAACAAGACCCCAGAAGATTTATGTAATAGAATTAGACAAGCATGTCGACAAATAACAGCACATCAGTTGAGCAGAGTTATTGGAAATAAGAGCAGACGAATTGAAAGTGGACTAATAGAAAACAGTAATATTTAAATTTTATTTCGTTGTGAAAATCATTTCTGGTATAATAAAAAATATATATAATTTGGCTGTCCTATTGTGAGCACCCTATATGAGTGAAATCAATGAAACTGCATTGATATACCTACGGTTAATAAAATTATGGGAAAATACCTTGAAAATATTTTCCATTGTTAATACAAGACACTGCAATGAGGGAAATTTTTCGAAGTTTGTACCTATTTTGTGAACACCCTGTAGAGCTATAATAAAGAAACTTTGAATTTAGGGTTTTGATCAAATCGGAAATGCTTTCCATTTCTTTCTTAAAAAAATGCCTAATATTTTTTTAATTTTTGAGGGTCATAATGATAGTAGGCCGTAGAAAAGATCACATATCAAAAAATTTAATATCAAAAAGTAGGCCTTTTTGATCCTAAATATGGAGGTGTCCCGACTTTAAGTGAAACACATTGTATAATTTTCTTCTATAAATTTCCTGTATTATTAGACAACATTTCTTCGTTTCTAAATTCTAACATTTTGTGTTATTCAATCCGACATATTGGATCCGCCGTTTGGAATTTTGTCATTCTGACTTTAGATTCGTAATCAGCGACCACAAAAACGTGAAAACCATGGGAATTTTGGTGTTTGTGATTGATTTTTCTCTTCACCTGATGTTCAGTTTCCGAATATTGACAATGCGCCTAACGCACCAATTTGAACAGACGATTTCTCGGAGAGGAAATAAGGTATTCGAACGATTCAAAATGGATTTTGAAGGGGAAAAGTAATACTTTCAGACGCCATAACCAGCTTTGCGGAGAAAACTACTTCAAATGTAGCAAAAAAAAACACGGATTTCACATTTTTAGGTTAGAATTTCTTTACCTGACTGGGATAGAATTCATCGCGTCAAAAACCTTAACAAAAGTATAGCTCGGCATATGGTTTTAGATTTTGTCTGCCTGTGTTATTAATAAAACATTCATGCAGTGCTTTAGCAATAGTGGACACTGTTTCAAATGACGATCTTCGAGAACCATTGTTTCCACTTGTACATTTGGTTATTTCTCTCTAAATTTTCGGTAATTTGGAAATCATGAAAATATTTAACAATTTTTTTCTCGTCTTTTTTTCAGGATGAACACCCAAGCGCACTTGCCCCAGATATCCGACGAATACGTCTACCTCTTCCTACATGCTTGCTACTACTCTCATGAAAAAACAAAAAGCGCTATTGACAGTTACTTCACCATCAGGGCGAACCACCCCTCTATATTCGCCGACAGAGACGCTTACTCCCCTAGGATGCAGACTGTACTGGACTTGGGGTAAGTGTTTTTTAACACTCTTGCAAACACATAAAGCTGTTTTCATTTTGGCCATGAAAATTTTGATAAATGCAGCAGAGGTAGTCCGACTATATGCCAATCAGGTGTGATATCTGTGGCTTAAAATGCAAGAATATTGATGTAATTTGAAACAGAAATTTTAAATTGCGTTTACCTTACAAGTAATAGTTTACATAAGTGTTAAAGTAGAATGTTCAACTTAGCAGTTGGTAGTATAGTTATATTGCCAAAAGGGAACACTTTATATAAAAAAAATATTGAAATCCATTTTTTAAATGCGGAAAAAACAATAAAAATAAGAAAAATTCCCGATATCTCTCAAATTATTTATTTACTACACCTTCCAACAGATGAATTATACAGGGTGTCGCGGTACTTGGTACAAAAAAGACGAGTACAGATAGATGAGGAGAAATTAATGTCAGTTCTTCGTATACATTTTTTTCATATGGGCCTTCGTTAACAAGTTACGGGCCCCAAAGCTGAAAATTAAAAAATTATTTTGTTTACAGTCTCTAAACCATTAACTTCAGCATGATGCAATTTTTTTTATCGATAACATATGCGTACAACTTGTTTTCATGTTGTAAGTGAAACTTCAATATGCCCAAAACGTCAGGGACGGACTATGCCCAATGGTTAACAACCCAAAATTTTTGCATAGATGACGATCGCAATCTGCCTGTATCAAAAATAAGTTTTCTAAAGAATTTGCCATCGATAATACCCTCTACGTTCAACTCGGTAAAATTAACAGATTAAGAAATATTTGTGATTTTATGTCACAGTGCACATCGAGCGACGCCTCCACCATTTTTAATTGTAATTAATTACTATGCTGGAAGCATAAAAATGTTTAAAATAAGAACCTAGAAAATCTTACTGTCTGCTAATGTAATTTTCGTTAACAAAATTTGGTAAACACACTTTACACATATCACAAAATAAAAAAACAATACAAGGAAAAGTTAAAGTTAAAAAAATAATTTAAAAGAAAGGAAATTATCAAAATATATTTTCAATATGGACACCTTCCACCTCCACATACATCCTAAGGCTACGAATGTTATTTGTTTGTACACAAAAAGGGGTAATAATTTAATAGGGCCATACGTTTTTGAGGAACGTCTGAATGGACATCGATATTTGGAGTTTTTGCAAAATAACTTGCAGCTGCTATTAGACGATGTTCGATTAGACACCCGAAGAAACGTTTGGTTCATGCACGATGGGGCTCCTACCAATTTCAATGTTGATGTACGAAATTATTTATCCATTGTGTTTAATAATAAATGGATTGGGAGAGGAGGCCCAATTTCATGGCCAGCACGTTCTCCAGACTTTAATCCAATAGACTTCTTTCGTCGGGAAGTTTAGTGTACGCAACCCCAGTACAGGCAAGGGATGAATTGCTACAAAGAATTAATTTCCATTGTGATAATATACCCAGAAATGCTTTTTCGTGTATAAACAAATAACATTCGTAAACTTAGGAAGTGTGTGGAGGTGGAAAGTGCCCATATTGAAAATGTATTTGATAGTTTTCATTCTTTTAAATTTTGTTTAACTTTAAATTATTTTTGTTTTGTTTTGTTTTGTCAAATTTTGTTACTAAAAATTACATTAGCAGACTCTAAGATTTTCTAGGCTCTTATTTTAAAAATATGTACGGTTCTAACATAGTAATTATTTCCAATTAAAAATTAAAAAGAAAAAAATGGTGGAGGCGCCGCCGCTGTTAATTTTACCGAGTTGAACCAAGAGGGCATTATCGTTGGCAAATTCTTCAGGGAACGTATTTTTGATACAGGCAGATTGCGATCGTCATTTATGCAAAAATTCTGGGTTGTTAACCATTGGGCATAGTCCGTCCCTGGCGTTCGGGGCATAGTGAGGTTTCACTTACAACATCAAAAACAAGCTGTACGCATGTGTTATCGATCACCAAATTTGCATCATGCTGAAGTTAATAGTTTAGAAACTGTCAATAAAAATAACTTTAATTTTCACCTTTGAGGGCCCGTAACTTGTTAACGAAGGCCCGTATGAAAAAAATTTATATGAAGAACAGATATTATTTTCACCTCACTTATTTGTACATAATCGACTTTTTTGTATCAAGTACCGGGACACCCTGTATAATAATTGTAGTAACGATAATAAAACATTACATAACAAACTTAAGACATATTGTAAAGCATCAGAAGAGTGAAACTAAATCACAAATAAATGATGTGTCACATTTATTGTAACTACATTTTAGTGAAATATGTCTATGGAATCTTGATACTGATTAGTGATTATACTTGATGTAGAGGAGAACATTCCTCAACATTTGTGGATCTATTAATGTGAAGGTCATTTGCTATTGATCAGTTCATTTAGATACATAAAAATGCAATATTTGTTGAATATCATAGCAATAAATACTAATAGTGATCAAAATTTTATGTACATAAATGTAATTTTCAAGACCATACGTATATTCCAATCGCCTTAACCAAAATTGTATTTAAAGACGGCATTAATTCCGAAATCCACAATTTTTTGTATGTGGCTAGTTTTTTTGCTAGCAGATGAAGAAAAAAAATGTTCTGCACGGGAGCGGACCGGAAAAATTCGGGAAATGGCCGGAAAACTACAAAAAAACTTATTTCGTGAATAACTTAAAAAGTATTAGGAATTCCACAAACGTGCAAAGGACCAATGCTGTAGAGCATAAAATTCTCTATAAAAAAGGTATGTATGATATTTTTGAGAAAATCGAATCCCATATTATTAATTTTTTATTAAGAAAGTTTGGGATGACGTGACCCAATTGAGATGCAATTTCTCTGGCAGTCAATCGGCAATTTGACATTCTGAACAGTGGGAGTCATCAGTTGAAGTCGAAGATCTTCCTGGTCGAGGATCACTTCAACTGACTGACGACCACTTTTAAATTGTGAAAACCATTTCTAACTTTCCGTACGACCCAGAGAATCATCTCCGTAAGCTTATTTCAAAAGTTGAAACGTCTCCGTGAAGTTCCCCATTTTAAAATATGAAGAAATTGATTTGGTTAAACCTTTATTTGAAACTTTTTTTTTAATATCATTGACATTACTATGGAAGGATTTGTTATACGGGACACCTTGTATTAAATACATTTAGTTATATTAATATGTTATAGTTTTCACATATGTATGTACATATGTATCAAATTAGACGTCGGTAGAAAGTGCTACGTCTAGAGATAAATTTATTTTTAACTTGTTTTTTTTTTTCGTAGTAAGTAGTCTACTCGTAATTTTACATTATTTATATAAAGAGTGATTTCACTTTAAATTTTGAGATTACGAGAATACATAGATGTTTTATAGAAAAATAAGTACACTTTGCTTTAAAAACTTTTGTATACCGAAGCTTTGCTTTCGAGGAACATTTTGGAAAAAGTGAATATCTTTTCTTATATCTCAAGAATCTACCAATATAAATGGATTTAAATAAAATTTGGTGCAACCTATAAAGAAAGCTGTCATTGTTTTGAAGATACAGGGTGTTAAACTTTTGCAAAAAAAAATTGATATTTCGTAAATATCTTAAATACCCCTTACCTACCCAATTTTGTTATAATTTGGCAGTGTTATTTGTAGTGTTAAGAGGCTAATTTAACCCTAACTTGATTAAATTTATTAAGTCCAGTGGCGTCCCAAGCGATACCTTAGCGAATATTTTTGACAAAAAAAATGTACGCCACTGACTTTTTCGTAATTTTTATATTTTTTTGAATTAAGCAACCAAAAATACAATTTCTTTGTCACTCGAATGTTTTTCGTTTCCAAAAATTAATTAATTTTTGGAGAAAAAAATTAAATCCATTTAATTGCATATCCCTGGACCACACAAGAAATATGGGGAAAAAATAGGAAATAATCATAAAAATATTTGTTCAGGTACCACTCGGGACGCCACTGAACTTAATAAATCTAATATCAAATTGGGGTTAAATGAGCCCCTTAACACTACAAATAACACTGCCAAATTAAAACAAAATTGGGTAAAGGGTATTTAAGATATTTAGGAAATAGCATTTTTTTTACAAAAATTTAACACCCTGCATCTTCAAAACGAAGCATCTGCGGACCAATGTTTATATGAACCTTTTGTTTTAAAATCACTCAAATAATCGTCTGTTGAATTTATTGTACATACTTAATTAACACCCTGTATATTGTCCACTTCATTTACCCGACTTAAATCCATTGAATTATTTTGTCCGGTAAGCTCAAAGGTAAGGTTTAACCAGTATAAAATCGAGACAAATTTTTAGATTTAATTTGAATTAACTAGCACTTTTTAAAGTTAAAATACAGATGCTAATATTAAAATACAGTATAAAATATTTACTTTTTTGTTGACTTTAACGCTCAGTGTATAGAAAGCTAAGTCTAAGGAGATCAAAATGTATGGAAGGTTTGTACAGAATTTTACCGCAAATTCTCTAAATGAAAATAGATCGATTTGCCGCATCTCACTTTAGTACAAAAGTTTATAATTACTGAGATACAGGGTGTCAGGAGCAGCCGTTTCCCAGAAAAATGCAATTATAGGGCGATTTAACTCAACTTACCTTAGTTCAAAATTGCTTTGTTAGGGCGCAATCAAACAAACTTCAATACAACTGCAAAATAAACAGTAAAAAAAATATGTGAATTTTATTAAATTATGTAAAAGCACTTTTAAGTAAATGTTCAAAACAACCACCGTTTTCATGTATGCAGAAATTAATACGATGAAGAAAATTAAACTGCACTCTGTATCATTTCCACATCTTGCTTTAAAATGTTCACTGAATTTTGAATACGTCTCCATAATTCCTCTTCGGCATTTCTGGGTTCTATCAATAAATAGTGAAGAAAATTGAAAATAAATTATTAACTTTGACGCCCGTGTCTCCGTATTTATCTACTTTTGTGCTAAAGTAAAATAAGGCAAATCTACCTATTTTCATCTCGAGAATTTGTGGTAGAATTTTGTACAGACCTTTCGGGGACACCCTGTACAATAAAAATACCTTCGTTTTTTAATTGGTTTGAGACGTCTGCACCTTTCGAATTTAAAATTAAAAATATACAGAAACATCTTACCTTTTAACACAGTTACAAATATAATCTATGACAAAAACGAATTGGATGAAGCAATTTTATATTTCGTCCATTACACGTTAAAAAAAAATATTGAAAACCGCAAACAATGTCTTAACATTTCAAATATTACCGCCTTTTATTCTTACAGCCAGCCTTTGTGTCCTTATTTTTCCTCGCCAATTCTTCCTCGGCTGCTTTCCTAACTTGTTCACTTCTTTTGAGCAAGTCTTTATAGGTAAAAGGTGAGACCAATTTCCCGTCTGCCCTCTTCCGCTTCTTCTTCTTCGTCCCATCTTCAACAATTTCTTTTACTTCCATGATATTGCAACACATTTCCTTGGTTCCAGTTGAAGGAATGACTTCCTCCTTACACACCAGTTTCTTGGAAACAACGAGAAATTTTTCCTTTTTCTTGTGTTTTGTTACAGGTTTTTTAGCTTTCTTCGCCTCTGCCTCTATCTGGCCATCCGACTCCTCTTCTGGGTGGTCGCCCATTTTGATTTCTTTACAGATGAGGAATTCTTCGTCGTTTCTGTTGCGGACCAGCTTGCATTTCAGCAGTCTTTCGACTTTTGGGCCTCTCTCCTTATTCACTGCGTTCATCTTACACAATGGTTGAGGTCTGGGCATCGGTTTGCACACCAGTTGTTCGCAGTTCCCAACTTTCTTCACCTCACATATCAGCATTGAGGGATCGAAACACTTCTGTGGCTTGTCTTTTTCATAGTAGGCTGAAATTAAATATTTGATTTTCAATAATGTTATAAACTTGACTTTGTCAACATTTTACTTACGAATTTTCTGAGTTGGATTGGGTTTTCCGCACAAATCACTGCATTGCTTTGCCAGGCTTTGGTCACGTTTGCCAAAACATATCGCAGCCTTTTTAGTTGCTTCAGATTCTTTCTGCACCTTGTCACAGTCTTGACTAACCTTTTGAGTTGCTTTAACTTTTTCTTTAGCTTTATCATCACAATCTTTAGTAGGTCCTTGAGATGTTGTGACTTTTTCTTTAGTCTTATCGCTGCTGTCCTTGGTGGACTTTTGAGACGCTTTGGCTATTTCTTTAGCTTTATCATCACAATCTTTAGTAAGTTTTTGATCTTTAGCCTTATCGTCGCATTCTTTGGTAGGTTTCTGAGTTGCTTTAACTTTTTCTTTGGCTTTACCATCACAGTCTTTAGTAGATTCTTGAGATGTTGTGACTTTTTCTTTAGTTTTATCGCTGCAGTCCTTGGTAGTTTTTTGAGGAGCTTTGACTAGTTCTTTAACTTTGTCGTCGTAATCTTTGGTAGGTTTTTCGGTTGCTTTAACTTTTTCTTTAGCCTTAGCGTCACAATCTTTGGTAGGATTATGAGTTGCTTCGACTTGTACTTTAGATTTATCGTCATAATCCCTTGTAATATTTGGAGGTGCCCCGTCAGGTTTATCTTCTATATTAAGTTTCTCAGCTGGAATGAAATGTTATTTGCATAAAAAACTACATAAAATTAACGTTTTCTGAACTACACCTGTAGAGATAGGTACTTCAGAAATGTCATGTGTATTTGAAATTAATAAATAATTAATAAAAAAAAGTTTATATAAAAGTTGTACAGAATCAAAAAACCTAAAGGACAAAATTAATTTGAAACACACAGGACGATGAGTAAAAACGGGACACGCCAAATATTACATTTTCTATTTTTCTGTTATTTTTCTGTTATTGGCAAAACGGTCGCAAATAAATAAAAAAATATGGGTCTTACATAACTTTTTACGTTAAATAACATGGGCTACTCCGTTTTTTTCGACATGCAAATCATATGCCCGTAATTTTTTTATTTCAATTTTTTTACAATTTTCTCTACAGATTTATAAAATCTTAACAATTTTACGTAAAAATATTATCTTTGTCCAAATCGATATTTCCAATGGTTTTCGAGTAAATTTAGTTTGAATATTTTAATCCCATTATTTTCTATTTCACATTTAGCTATTGTCTGCAGTAGTAATTAGTTCTTTAATTAGTAAGTGTAACTCTAAATTTAAATAGTCTTAGTTTATGTCCTAAATTATTTATTAAATGATCGGATCCTTCATAACTGCAATTTATTTGAAAAAAAAAACAGTTTTGTTTGAGCCCTTTTAAGGGCTTATATCTTCCTAAGGGAGCGGTTTAAGGCACATGTTAATAGGAACTATAAACGCAGCAGAAGTTTGGAACCCTATTTTAGAAACACCCTGTATATGGCAATATAAACAGGCTAACATTTTAGTGCGGGGTTGCCAAGTTACGTAGAAAATTCTTCGAATTTTAGAAAAAACATGACCTCGAAGAAGTTATACTAACTTTCAACTACTAACATTTGGAGCAATGATATTTGATAGAGTTATAGGCAAATGTTAGGCAAAGACTCCTATTTTAGCTAATACCGATATTTTATACGGGGCATTTTTTATAATACGATCATTTTAAGAAAGTTCAAGCTTGATTTTCTAAAGTTTTTCAAATGAAACACCCTGAATTTTATTATTCTATTTTATTTACATATCAGTCCAATTCAACTTTTATTAAGTATGTTCTACACATAAAATTGTTAGTTTTTAAGATATAGCAACATTTCTGGAAAAACATAATATTTAATATTTTCGGTGCACGAAATGGCTTTGGAAAAAACTGTCACATTGTGCCAACTTGTCAGTTCATAATTTATCATTCCATTTTGAGTTAATTTTATTAGTTAATATTTATTTGTTGCTATATCTTAAAAACTAACAATTTTAGATATAGAACATGCTTAATAAAAGTTCTAATAAAAAGAATAATAAAATACAGGGTATTCCATTTGAAAAATTTTAGAAAATCCAGTTTAAACTTTCTAAAAATGATCGTATTATAAAAAATGCCCTGTATAAAATATCGATATTAGCTAATATAGGAGTCTTTGCCTAACATTTGCCTATAACTCTATCATATATTTTTGCACCACGTGTAACTTAGCAACCCCCCACTAAAATGTTAAACTGTTTATATTGCCATATGTTTAAAAATATATAGGGTGTTCCATTTAAAAAATGTAAGATTTGGCGTGTCCCGTTTTTACTCATCGCCCTGTGTGTTTCAAATTAATTTTGTCCTTTAGGTTTTTTGATTCTGTACAACCTTTATATGAACTTTTTTCTGTATTATGAATAACAAGGGAGTTATTTTACTTTCTCACACTAATGGCCCGCCCTGTATTTCAGAATTCGCCAAAAGCATTTCAGACAAAATTTAACACAAGCTAGATTTTAACAATGATGTCAATAAATTTTAATACAATATTAAAATAATAATTCCGTTGGTATTGTTTCATACAATACTACAGTCGCAAAATACATTTGCTGTTTTTTTAAATACAAATGATATTCTGAGAGGCAACTATTCTGCGGACTAATGCTCCTACCAGCATTGAAATACAGCAACAATATCTAGTAAGCTGAAACCTAAAATTCAACAAAAATAGTCATTTTTCAGTTTTTACTGTACTCTTAACGATAAATAATGAGTTACTCACAGATCATCTTGAGGGGGCTAGGTTTTGCACATATTTTCGCACATTTTATTGTCAGACTCTGGTAATATCGTTCCAAAAGCTTCTCATTCTCCTCAGATAAGGTTTTTCCATTATTTTGATCGTGTTCATTTGTCTCTGATGTTTTTTCGAGCTTGGCTGTTTTGTCGTCACCACATAGTTGATCTTCGTGTGCTAGAATTCGAAGTTTGTTTTAATAATTTGAAAAGTAATGAGGAGAGTAATATTGTTCCACTGTAGCAGTTTTCCTTTACCTTTTTCAGTGTTTTCACACTTTTCCTTTCTTTGCAAGGCTTTCCTATCTGTGCATTCTTCTTCCTGTTTCTTCATTGCTGCCAGTTCTCGCTCTCTTTGTTTCTTCGTGGACAGTTTGGTGATTAGTGACTCTTTGGTGCAGTCTTCGAGCTTGCTGTAGTCGGTTTTGGTCCAGGGATATTTCTTTTTCTCGGACGGTCCGCCAGCTAATCCAAATCTTAGGTCAGAAAAAGATATTCCAAGCTCTGATAGGTTGATGTTAGTACGAGTTCAAATAAGGAATTTTCGTTAACAGTACAACATCAGAAATGTGATTTAGGAGACAAGTACTTACTTACATTTGGACTCGTTCTCCTCTGGGCACAATTGGTTCGTCTTATTTTTGTTTCTCGGGACCTTAAGATCATTGACGAATACGTCGTTTCTTCTCTTGCGACTTCTTCTGTTGCTGTATGACCTGTTCCTCCTATACGTCTCTCCATGAGCTGTTATCTTGGTACATAAACATAATTTGTTGCCTGCAGGATTCCTTAGTCGCCTCTTCTCTCTTACCTCGCTCTCTTTTTTTGGTTGGCTTTGGTCTTTCTCAGCATCGCGCTCGTATACTTTCCATAGTCGCAAACTAGTCTTACATACAATTTGTTCACTTGGTTCTATTCCCTCGGCTATCTCCTCTTGCCTACTGTTCTGTTCCTTTGGCTTTTCCTCTTGGTCGGACAGATGCTTGGGCGATTCAGTCTCAAGGATTTTCCTTTCTTCGTCAGGTTTCTTTGTTTCATAAAATATTTCCTTCTCTTTCAAGGTGAGAAATGTCTCTTTCTTCAACTCTGGTAATATATTTTGTTTCTTCCACGGGTACTTTTCTCTGAAAGGTTTCTTCTTCGATTTTTTATCGTCATGTTGATCTCCAGAGTCGATCGTTTTATAATGGGAATCTGTGAATTGTAAATAAAAGTTTTTCACGATAACTAAAAAGATTTGATACGTTTAGGGAGAAAGTCGCTCTATTCTTCAGAGGGTACTGAATGTAGTTTAAAAAAAAATGAAAAAGTCACTTACAGTTTCTCAATTCGGGCATAGATTGAGTCGTGACGGCCCCAATTGCTGCCCCTTTCTTTCCCGAACGGAATTTTCCGGGGCAGACCATCTTGCACACGCTTTCAAGAAGACCCTTGCATCCGTCCAAGAAACCTTTCTTTGAACTGTCTAACGTCGGCTCGGATTTGGCTTGTGGTTTGCAGGTCTTCAATGTTTTCTCTACGAATGACGGCATAAAAAAAAATAAGAATTTAGCTAGATCAGAAGAAAATTTTCAATCTGCAATTTTCACTCGTTACAATATAATAAAAAAGATGGTAAATAAACAATCACAATTCTGATCAAAAATACGAAAAATACATCATAATCAGATAAAAGTTGTAGTTGATGGGTTTGATCTTGACCTTAAGTTTGAAGGTCAAACCGGTGCCGACTTGAATATGCTAATAGAACACTTAATTTTTTATGCCCGCACTAGAACTCCAAATTTTACGTCTGAATATGAGGTCTGAAAATTTTCCTGGTATGTCCTTGCAGTGCACTTAGAGGTCAAACTCATTTATCACTGAATCACTCGACAAGGTCGAATTGTGGAAGAAAATATTCCAAACAAAATTTGTAGGATTGAATGACGAGCGAGGTCATCATCTAGACCTCCATGGATTTGACATTCAACAACTTGCAAGGGTAAATTAAGGACAACTTTGTATCAATCGGAATACGTTATTTTTTATGCCAGCAACTGACATATTACCTATGTCGGAATCTGGTACCAAAGATTTTTTTCATATGACCTCGTACGTCGATTGTAAGTCAAACTCGTTTTTGAAAATAATGGATATAAAATTATTTGAATTTAATAGATGTATTCGAATAAAACTGTTATCAAGACGATTTTTTTTTAATTTGATATAGCAAAATGAGAGGAATACGAATATGTCATCAAAAATCAATAAAATAAATAATTTTGGCACGAATTTTGAGTTTAAAGAATAATACTTTCGTTTATTAGTTTGTGTTCATCAATGTATTTCACGAAATTCACGTTTTAAAGATTAAATTAAGAAAAAGTATTTTCTTATTTTAATGATCTCTAATTCATTGAAGTATAACAAAATTTTCTTCTATATCTCGGAATCTACACAGTAGAATGCTGTTGTATTTGGCTAAAAAGTAAGGGGTTACGACGTAGTTTTTATGTGTGCAAGATTTTATCGATTGCACAGAAAATTGTTTATAGATTAAAATGTTGAAAAATTAAAAAAAATTCTAAATGGTTACAAAAATGTGAAAAAATAGGTATTTTTAGTATTGATCATTGTTTATTATGACAAGTATCTCTAAAAAATTGTGTGTCCTTTCTAAACCTTAATTTAAACCCACGGTCCGCGATAAACTTTTTGAAATTTTCTTAATTAACAATTCTGGAAATCGAAAACCACGCGATCGATCGTTGCAAAATTTTTAGGGTAAAATTGACATATGTTTTACTATTTGTTCACAAAGTTTTATCAATTCAAATATACATATGATTTTTTCTACTATATTTCGCCCATTGTTAATGCAAAATTCAAATTTATTTTGATAGTAGTTGTAATTTTATAGAAAATCGTCTAATAAACAAAAAATAAAGAATGACTTTTTATTTAGGGCTTACTTTCAAGTAACAGTGAAAAATATGTCGAAAAACGGGTCATTTTTCGTTCTTTTTGTATGTTTGTTATTCTCCTGAATTTAGCAATGGTTTTTTGGTATAGGCAAACTCGGATTCTTATTCTACAGAATATTTGAGATTTTTCTGTAGCCGCTATTGGTCAAATTTTCGTTTAAAATTATAATTTGTTGTTATGTTTTCAAAACACTTTTGTAAAAATGAATGATTTGGCATTTTGATGAAAACAAAGAAATATACGATATTGTCTGGCTTATAGTCTTTCCGAAGTCAGTTCAACATGTATAAAAACGCCTAGCAATAAAATTTAATGAGTTTCATAGGCGTCCCTAAAAAGTTTTCTGCTAAACGTAAAAGATAATAATAATTTGTATATAATGTGTAGAAAATTTATATTATATGTTCATTTGGCTAACAACTTATTTTGATTATTTATGCCCTCAAACAATTTTATTATATTGATGGTAAATTTTGGTTATGACATATCTAAAACATTTACATTGCCATTAAAATATAACCAACGGGAAGGTATGAAGATATTCTTGCCAGGAAAGGATGAGGAATGGTTGTTAGGTTCAGGTTAGAAAAGTTATTAAATAAAAATAATCATCAATAAAATAAAATTAATATATTGCATTGCTGTATTGCACTGCTAGGCAATTTGTCAACAACTTGAATTTATGGCGGTCGCCCAGTGCGGCTGTGTTTGTGCACCGTTTGCCCACGCGCACTTTCTAAAACTGGGCGTATACATTTCTACCACCTCTACGTTTAGTTCGACCAGACCTGTATATGGGTATGGCTAAATAAATATGGGAACAAGTTTTTCAAATATTTCAATGCCGAGTTGCTTTGGTCTTCACTTGAGATCGGAACATATATATCAATTAAAAAAATACAATATTAACATTGTCTGAGTTTAAAAAACCTACCTCTTTCCGTTTTTGTTAAAAACGAAAATCTAAATTTTCAGTTTTTTCGTTGATAGTTTCAAGATGAAAATCACTTTTCGGCACGTTATTCGTTGTCAAATCCTGTCTTTAAATTTGACTTATCTTGCATTTCTTAAGATAACCGGGAAGCCAACGATGCGGCTCTAAAAACGTTCATCCTGTATATTCATATTGTTAAATTATACGAGCAATTAGTAACGCAAGATATTAAAAAATCCAAGCACCAAACTGAGTTCGTCCTTCAAGCCGAATCAGTACCTTGATTTAAAATCGTAGATTTGATCAGTAACCTCATATTACGGTGGTTGGCGATAAATTTGAAATATTTTATCCATAACGGTGAATACTACTACGTCAGAGTGTCAAAGTCGATTTATACTGTTTAAGAAACTGGCTTGCAGTAATCTGACGCAATAGTTCCAAATCAGTGGTCACGTGACCTGTTAAAATTAGTTTTTGAGTTGTCGATGGTATTAACAATCTGCCAAAAAATTTTTTTTCGAATTTCTCGCGTCCTCTAAACAAAGTTACAAGGAGGGGGGAAGGGTAAAGTTATACATATACATGAATCAAAATTAGTCAGGAATAGTTAAAACTAAGGGAGGGAGTTTAAATTAAATTTTCTTAAGGCTCGAACTTTAAAATTTGAACTTAGTTTTACACAAAAAGTACCTCCTACATTTTTTATTTCAACTGGTTTTTGAATACAAATGATTAGACTTTATTAGTCTTTTAGATGAGGAACATTTGGTTAAATTATATTTGTTTATTCAGGGTGTTCGGAAAGGTCATGTCAAAAATGAAAGGATATACAGGGGAAGCCAAAATAGTTATAGTACTTCATAAAAAAAATTTTTCCTGTCAGGCTTCGTTGTGGAGTTATTCGCTTTTTAAACTGATATTTAATATGCCTGGATTATAAAGCAGACGAAATTATCCATTTAAATTTATACGTCTTTGACAGCGTTGCCTTTGGCATTTTTCTTTCATTGTTCGATTCCTCTCTCACATTGCTAAAAAAAAAGGTATACCTTATATCAGTCGATATTTTGAGAAAATCGAATTTATATTAAATATTAAAGACAATGTTATTTATTTTTTCAAGTTTGACACCATATAGCTCAGTTATTATCAATTTTTGGGCCAAGGCGAGTTTAGTTAAATCGACTTATAGTCCAGTCACTGAATCATTTTGGCTACCAATTTTTTCGGATGGAATGGATTGACGTGAAATTTGAACTGTAGCTAGGGATAGCCCAAGAAACAAAAGATATATAGTGCCGATGTGTGATTTTACCCTAGGGGTGAATGCCACCCCTTCTGGAGGGTGGTAATTTTTATTAAAAATAACCCCACGATTCGATAGAGAGACGAATTCTAAGCAAAAAATGTTCTATAAGAATTTTTTGTACAGTACTACTTCTACTATTACTATACTATTTGAGTTATTTGCAACATGTTCGTTTTTAGCCCAAAAAATGCATGTTTTTGAGCCATTTTTCGCTAATATATCAAAAAATGATCATAAGCAAAAATTAAGGTAATTAAATAGCAAAGAGATTGCTTTTTTAAATTTTTGTAGATGGTATAGAACCCGAGTTATAACTCCCAGAAGTTGAAGTCAATTTCGAAGATAGCTATAATCGAAACGTTCAACGTCCTGTAGCGGAAAAATTAAAGTTTTTTCGAGGAAAACTTATATAACACCTATCAAAGTTCTTGAAAAGATCTTTAAATTGAGTGGTGGTAGAAGCCGTTAGCATGAAAACTAATGAAGTTCCAATCAAAATAAAATGATTGTCTTGATTTTTGATAAAAAAAATCGGTATTACTTGACGGAAAAAAAATTAAACGTATTCCTTCTGCAGTTTACTTTATTTATGTATTAACAGCAGATTCTGGGAATTTGAACGATTTTCGAAGCCTAAATTAAAAAAAAAATCATTTACTTTTGAATAAAATTTTTCAATTTTTTAAAAAATCGCCTTTTTTCAAAATATTTCAAAAACTAACAAAGTTATAAAAAATGATGACAAAATTTGACTGAGTTATGACCGTTAGAATCTCAAAACTAAGCTCCAAGACTGCCTTTCCTGAGCCCTTTTAGCTTACAAATCTAAAAAACGAAGGGATAAAAAACTGCAAATCAGAGAACTTAAAGTGCTTTAAATTTCCTACAAAATGTTTTTTTGAGTAAATTTATGACTTTAAAATTACAAAAGTTATGGTAAAAAATAAATCGCATTTTTTCGGTAAAATCATCTTAGTGTATTTTGGAGCACTTGTGAACTGATTTGAGTAAGTATTTTAATAATGTACATACACACACGTATCCATTTATAATGTATATAAAATGTTTTTTATTTGATATTAATTTAATAAAAAAATATTAAGAATAAATTCAATAAAATTAAAAAAAAAATAGTTATATCATCATACTAACATATAATTTTTAGGAAATTTTTCTATAAGGGGTAGGGTTTTATGAGGGGGTAGGTCTTCCATAAGGGTTTTTTGGGCGGTTGAAAAGTTGCACTATATCATAGATCATTTGAAAACCAATAAAATGTTTATAATTCAACATAATTATGCATACCATTAAAACATCTCAAGCTTTAAACAATATTTTATTTTATAATAAGGGATGGTTTTTAAGGGTTGCAACTTTATAATGAGTCGTAAGCTTTCTTATGAATAACAAAAGAAATGCAATACATTGTGAATACACCAAAAGAATATTTTGGTTTATTCACAAGAATATTTTGGTGTATTCACTTTTTTTCCTATTTCTTTTTGGCCATGGAAAGTTAGTTTTTAAGGTTTTTTATGGGTTGAAAAGTAATTAAATTTCATAAATTATATTAAAAAACATGAAAGAAACTTTATCCAACATATTTGAACACGAATTAAATCTTTAAAATACGTAAATCATTTTCGCATTTTTTTTCGTACAAGGGTAGTTTTCACCCCTAAATAGAGAAAGCACACATCTATAGTAGGATCGTATACGATGCAAAGTAGAGCAAAAAATTGTCGGCCTTTTATCAAAGAAAAATCGTGTCATCATTTTTAGGAGGCGTAAGATAAATCATTTCAAATTTAAAATGAAATTCTATGTAAAATCTGAAATACCGCTGCATATGCACTGTGTTCTGGTAGTAGCTGTAGTCGCCCGGTGCATCGAGTGTACGAACTGGTCGGTTATACGTCAAATACTAACCTGGCGAGCTTTGCCGTCAATTAGAGAGCGCTTCCAAAAAACAAGTAAACAACAGTGGCGCGTACAGAGGTAAAATGTGGAATTTAGGAAACAAATTGGATTTATAATAAATTACATTTAAAATAAATAGTTTATGAGAATAAAGGAATTTTTGTAGCAACAAGGGTGCCAGACCTGAACTGATCCCCTCGTCCCTTCATAATGGATAAAGAAATTATTCAATTTGTAAAACCCTTAAAGGCGTACTTCATTGGTTCCCTTGACAGGCAATGATTTATTACTTTGCATCGAATATGATAGTACTATAGACAATATAACTTTTGAAGTGGGGGGTCAGATGAGCTTGTATGCAAATTTTCAGGAAAATCCATGCTATCCGAAAAAATTGGGAGCTTTTATTTTATTTTCGCCTTCAGTGACGATTATTATTTTGAGCCCGTAGTATATCTGGTGGAGCGTTGAACAGACCCTTTAGAGACACCCTGTATATTTGTACAAAAACATATTTTTAAATTGTGTAATCTCGGATGCCAATGGCAATAAGTATTAGACTTTCTCAATAATCTATTTACCTTTCAACTTCACCGGCATCCAGGTACTCTTCTGATACTGCTTCGGTTCGATTTTCTTCGGCGGCGGCGTGGGGGTCGGTGGGAGCGGCTTTCGCGATATTTCGCACGTACGCAAAGGACCCCTATGCGGCGGTTCCGCCTTGGGGGGCTTCTCCGGCGGTTTCTGGCAGTACCTGCATTCCTCCACCGTTGGAGTGGGGCACTTTTTCTTGGGAGGCGGGGGTGGTGGGGGAGGCGGTGGTTTACGCGTAACGGTTTTCTCTTTGGGTTTGGGGAAATCGGTCGAACAGGGCTTTTGTAGCTTCTTCGGGTCTACTAGATAGTTTCAAAAATTTTATTAATTAAAAATGAGAAGCGTCTGAGAAAGTTCGTGCTTTTTCCGTGCGCTTCTTCTTAACGGTTTTGATTGTTTCCATCATTATGTAAATACCATATTTATATGAAATACAAAAAAAAAAACACACAAAAGAGCACAAAAAATCACTTGAGGGTGGTTCAAGAACCCATTCAGTCGAACTACAAAATGAAGTTTAGCTAACTTGTAAAAAGTACGATATTAGTGCACTATCAACGTTGTCAGTTGTTTTTAAATCAACCTGCATTGTGGGAAACGACAATGAAAAATGGAACGGTAAAACAGATTACTTTTGTATAATTTAGTGACATGTTATTTTAAAGTCATCATACTATTTTGATATCACTGTGGTGGAAGCGCTCAACATAAAAAAAATAAAAAATGTTTACATGATTTATTAAATATTAATTAATATTGGTGCTGAGATAGCGAACCTAATGGAAAATAAGTTAGTGAAAACAGTTACAATGACGTGTTATTTTAAAGTCACCATATTTTTTTGTTGTTAATGTGGAGAAAGCGCCGATCATTAAAAAACCGCTTTTCTGTTGCGGCATGCCTTTGAAAACGGATATGCCGACTGTCTTCGCACCTGGTATAAAACGAGAATGGCCAAATATTTCATTTGATTACATTTTTAGATTAGTCTTCGACTTCGGTTTTCGAGAGGGTGTTCAGTGCTTTTGTGTGGTGCAAGTGTATAATCTTATAAAGTTATTTGTTTCAATGTTCAGTGACGGCACACTATAAGTTTGTGTTTTAATTTTCAAATATTTGTACATTATGAAAAATCATGTATACGAATCAAGAAAGAATTGATATGGTTACAGCTTACTTTTTGAATTCCAATACGTTAATGTTGACGGGAACAAATTCAGGGAATGAGAAATTAGGAACTAGAAAGTATTTTTGAGTGTTTTATTTATAATTAATCTCTGGTTGAATTTTCTGCTAGGTTACTTGTTAAGTACCGTTTCATAGTTTATCTTATTCAACTTTCGTTTAATTAGAGGGTTGAAATTGAAGATAGGGGTGAAAATGCACTTTTGCAGTTTTTTTATTAATATAGCATGAAAACGAAGTAAAATTTAGGTATAGTTCATAGGAAAAATTTTGTAGACAATTGAATTTCCTATGAAAATGGCTTGTTTAAAAAATTTAAAAGAAAAATTTTAGGCAAGAAAATCGTTAATGAACAATTTAAAAAAAGCAAAAAATAAGTTTTTTTTAATTTTTTTTACTTTTTTGACAATGTTAAAAACGACGAAAATCTAAAAAATATTTAAGTTTGCCCGGTTATAACTCAGTCAATATTAGTCCAAAAACTTTTGAAAACGCATCATTTTGAAAGGAACCTCATCTAGTTTTTTTGTATAGCAATTTTCTTTGCCTACTTCTACAAAAAAAATTAGCGTCAAAAAAGTAAAAAAAATCAAAGAATCTTATTAACGATTTTTTGCATAAAATTTTCTATTTAAATTTTTTAAATTTTCGGGAAATTCAATTCTCTAAATAATGAATGAAATTTTGCTTCGTTTTCGAGCTACAATTAAAAAACTGAAAGTGGTGCATTTTCACTCTTATCTCGATAGCCCAAAAGAGCAGTACCTCACTGTGAGTGAGGTTACACTAGCTTGTCCAGCGGCGGGGTATGAAAATTACTAAAATACGCTTAAATCAAAATTAAGTTTTCACGACGGAGTTTCAAAAAATATACCACTGATACGCGTTTCTAAAGGTCAAAGGAAGCCTTGTATAAATATGAGCCCCAATCAAAGTTCCATCAAATCGATCGAGTTTGAAGATTTTCGCGGTTTTCCATCCGGCATATTGGATCCCACATGTTGAATTTTAAAAAGCCCGAGACCAGATTCGTAATCAGCGACCCCAAAAACCTTTTGAATCGTCGGTTAGATTATTCAGGACACTCGAATGTTAAAAATATCCAATTAGGCGATAACTGATGCATGTTAGTGGTGCAATTTGGGCTAACTTTCATTGCTGTTCTCTTGGGGCCCAATTTCCGTAAGCCGCTGGGCACAGTTCATTATTTTTTCCCATTGTTTTTAGTGCTGGTGTTTTCTATTCATCTTGAGCTCCTTACATATTTTTTAATTAGAATACAACTAGGTCAACATAATCAAGTAAATATTAACTCTTGTAAAAAAATTCTTAGGACTGGTGTCATAATAACTAAAATGTCCTTAAATTTAATGGATCTCTTTACAGCATTGTTACAACAATATGTTAGTATGGAAAGTAACAAACTTTATTTTAAAGTCGACGTTAGTGTGATTATAAAATAAAATAGAACAAACAGTTTACTTCGGATTAATAGGAAAATAAAATGTTCCCAATTTGACACAGATTTTATGGTGACCATTGTATAATTTTTTAAATGATTATACTATGTTAAATATTTACGTTGACTGATTTTTTTTTAATCTACTGGAAAACCTAGAAATATCAGGGAATTTTTTTATCAAAATATGCACGCAAAATACGAATTCAAAAATGACCCGCATCTGATGGTGCATCCTCGCTATATAAATAGCCAGGCCGCGTGCAGATTTTGAAGAGGCCGATCGGCATTGCCACGCGGCATTACCGATCAACATAATGAGGACACACCTTGGCGCAATACGAAGGAATTTGTAACCTCAAAACTGCGGACGCTCACAAAAGCGGAACACTTGAAAACGGTTGTACAACGAACTTTGAAGGCTTATATAGAGCGTTCATAAATGATTACAAGTCACGTCACCAGTAATTTTGTTCGGAACAGTAATTTTATTTCCTTCACATTGGCAATTAAAAATTACTGAAACGATAAGACCAAGATTACATTAAAACACAACATTCCATATCACCGGCTGTGATTGGTGGAACAAGTCAGTGGTCGCATTGTCTCGAGCGTAGACGTAACGGTTAGTCATTGTTCATTGTACACGAATCATTAATATC
Source organism: Anoplophora glabripennis (assembly GCF_000390285.2). Lineage (NCBI taxonomy): Eukaryota > Metazoa > Arthropoda > Insecta > Coleoptera > Cerambycidae > Anoplophora > Anoplophora glabripennis. Next base: position 791,020 of record NW_019416387.1, on the reverse strand, counting down.
GATAACGCCGAGATTTAGTGATTTTTTCGTTACCAGTACCAGCTCTGCAGTGTTGGTTGCCTAAGCTCAGCGGTCACGTGATTTGTAAACATTTATGAATGCTCTGTATCTCGTTAACCAAAAGTCGTCGTGACGTAAGCTAGTCCTTGTTAGATTAGTCTCAAAAAGCTGATTTTAACATGCCAAGTTCCCACTTCTCAGTTCACGAAAAGGTCAAAATCTAGTCCAAAATATGTAAAATCTGTGACTCGACATTAAAAGAGCACAATTTTTTTTATTATAAAGCTTACTTTCTACATATATATAGATCCTAAATTGTCTCTCGATATCTTTAGTGTGGATAGTATACAGTGTCCCCCTAAAGTCGTGCACAAATTCATTTTTAGGTAAACAAAAGAAATTATTAAAAATTCCCGAAACAGGTCGATTTTTGAATTTAATTTACTATTTTTTCAAATAATCATTTAATATACAGGGTGACCTATGTTCGAGTAATGACGTCATCAAATTTTTTTTTAATGGAACCCCACTTTTTTACAATTTTCGGATTGCCCTAACTGAGCTGATTCCAAAAATATACCACAAGTTGCTTCTAATTGTTACAGGGATGACAACAATACCCAAATTATTTACAAATACTAAATTTATTTACAAATAAATAAACGTACTAAAAATTTAATCAAATCACCAGAAACGCATAAATTAAATGTTCAAATTGTCACCAGGCAGATAAAATTAAAAAGCGTCTAAGAAATTATAGCGAAAAATAATGACATTTTAAAATGATATGTGGTGATTTGATTCAATTTTTAGTACGTTTATTTATTTGTAAATAAATTTAGTATTTGTAAATAATTTGGGTATTGTTGTCCTCCCTGTAACAATTAGAAGCAACTTGTGGTATATTTTTGGAATCAGCTCAGGGCAATCCGAAAATTGGAAAAAATGTGAGGTGTTCCATTTAAAAAAAAAATGTTATGACGTCATTACTCGAACATAGGTCACCCTGTATATTAAATGATTATTTGAAAAAATAGTAAATTAAATTAAAAAATCGACCTGTTTCGAGAATTTTTAATAATTTCTTTTGTTTACCTAATAATGAATTTGTGCACGACTTTAGGGGGACACTGTATAATAAATTAAATTAGAAACAAATATCTAACCATGTTTAATTTCGATAAACCGACCCGTTTTCAAAAAATTCAAGTTTATAACGAGAGAGAGTGTATTGTGGGAAACGACTGCTCTGCAAATTTTTACTTTATTTAAGATATGCATAAGATAATCTGTTTTTATTTTCAAGTATTTTCAGCAGAGTTTCAATTAAATATTTGAAAAATTGGATATTTCAAACATAACTAGATTTGAACATTTTTAACTTCTGTTTCATACAATTTACGTATTAAATTCTGGTAATTCAATTTTAATTACAATGATACAACATAGAAATATAAAATGAAATAATTTTGAGATTTATAGATAATAATTCAAGGGAATTTTAAAGAAAAAAATTTTGTCGCAACGTATTGTCTCAAAACAGTAACGCTGGTTTTTCTCAGAATTAATGCTATATACTTGGAGCAGAGATGCCTTTTGCAAGACCTTCTAATGGTTTTTAAAGCTGAAGTCGTTTATTTTTTTTTAATATTTTACAATAATATACATACATATATTTTCTTGCCATTAAAAAAAAAATATTTTCAATTTTAATGAGTTTTTCTTCATATGTATAGTTTGTAGGCAGAAATAAGTATAAGAAATAAAAAAATCGAACGAAAAAAAGTTATGCCAAAATATTATAAAAAAAATTTTTGCTGATGTTGCGCAATTCTGTCAATGTAACTTTTACCATTATTCTTATGAATGAAATCGCTCCTAAATGGTTTGCTGATAATTTGCAGCCACCTATATAAAAAATACCCTTACATGTTCATGTACTATCCTCCATGAAAATATAGGGAGACAATTTAGGATAACACTGTATAAATTTATTTACCGTTTTTAAGGTCAACTTTGCAACAAGTTGGTGTCTTGATCTTTTCGTGACTCACTACAGTACAGGAAATTTTGTCACAGCAAGCAGATTTACCTAAAGACATAACTAAATGTGTCACACATATATTTTATTGTAGAAATTTAATCGATATTCCGTGCGATATATCGTTTTAAAAGTTTGTATTAGAAGGAAACTATGCCACTAGTCTTGGGGATGTGTTTCCTAATATCCAAAAATTTAATTATAAAAATGTTAAAAAATGTCGTCAAATGAAATCATATGTACCCTTCAATACAAACGATTTAGGAAATATTATACAAATTTTTAGATAAAATACAAAATTTTTAGATAAAAATGAGTTTTTGAAAAATCCTTCCAGAAGTAGCTACCAAAACTTCTATAAAGTATATCGAAATGGTTTCAAAAAGCATTAAAATAAATCGAAGCAGCTTTAGAATAATAAAAGATATATTAAACTAGCCTACAAAAAAATTAATCAAATGTGTTGCAAAATACAGTAAAATAATCGTATTAATTCAAAATAACTCAAAAGACGTCATAGGCCAGTCATTATAGCTTTTTTTCCAAAAAAAAAATACTATTAGAAGTTTCTCTGCGGAATATTGTTCGGAAACGTGTTATAAACAAAATATCAAAAAATCAACTCGAGACTAGTTGTGAAACTTTATTTAAACAATTGTCAAAGTTATGGAAAAGTGTTTTTTTTTGACTGGCGTAAAAAAACTGTTATTCATAACGAAAAAAGTTTTATACCAAAAAGGTAGATATTAAATAAACTTGTAAAATGAGAAATTTATGCGCGAGAGCTCAAAAATGATCGAAAAAAAGCTGTTTTCTTTTCAATTGCTAATAATTAATGCAATTTTCATAGCAGTCACTTGTAATTCAGGATTTTTGAAGCTCTTTGCACCCTTAATAAGTGGTAAAAATTTCAGCCCAAAAGCTTCATTAGTTTGGCGTTAGCGGAATTTGTTATCTAAGATGCTGTTTTCAATTCATTTTTCCCAAGCTCACAGGCGTTGTAGAGTTTCGATCATTAGTTACTTTTGTACCTAAATAGTATAGTATGTCATTTGTATTGACATACGCATTTACTGAGAATTTAATTTTTAAAATTTAATTTGTTCAAAAATGATTGTAAATTTCGGGTTGAAGTAATGGACCGATCAAAATAAGTCATTTAGAGGAAAAAAAAAGAAAATTGTTACCAGGACTTTTATAAGTGGAAATGGTAAAGGGGCTTATGATAAACGAAAAAAAAAAAATAAATGCGTGAGCAGGGGCGGCGGAGGGTTGATTTGGGGGGTTGAAAAGTTATGAAAAATTGAATCATTGGAATTTTTGGCGAAAGTTGACGTCATACAAAAAAGTATCTATTACAAAAGTTGTAGATCATGTAAAAATCTACAACTTTTGTAGACGATACTTTTTAACATAACCTCAAAATTTCCGAGAAAAATGCGAAAAACAGTTTTTTTTCTGATTTTTCGTTTTTTATTTCCGCAAAAATAATTTAATTTTGACAAAACTTGGTGAAAGTATACCTTTCTCTGTCTTAAATAACCTCAATTTTTTTTAGATAAAAAAATCAAGAAGTTTCTGAGATATTCATTTTTTTCGGCCTGAAACACTATTTTTTCAAAGAAAAATTCTACTTAAAAAAATCATCGTACAGAGTTCTGCCGGTAATCATTTTTTTCGTTTTGATATATAATTTTTGGTGAAATAAAAAAATCTGTAATAACATTTCAAAAACATGCTCAAAAATGAAAAAAATAAAAAATGATATGCAACAATGAATTTTAATATCTTCTTAATTTTTTTTATCTAAAAAAAGTGTGGTTATTTAAAACACAGAAAGTTTCACCAAGTTTCGTCAAAATTAAATTATTTTTGCGGAAATGAGAAATAAAAAACGAAAAATAAGAAAAAACCTGTTTCTCGCATTTTTCTCGGAAATTTTGAGGTTATGTTAAAAAGTGACCTCTACAAAAGTTGTAGATTTTTGCATGATCTACAACTTTTGTATTGAATACTTTTTTGTTTGATGTCAACTTTCGCCAGAAATCCCAATGATACAATTTTTCATAACTTTTCAACCCCTCAAATCAACTCTCCGTCGCCCCTGCTCACGTATTTATTTTTTTAGGTTTATTATAAGCCCTTTTACCATTTCCACTTATAAAAGTCCAGGTAACAATTTTTTTTTCTCCAAGTGTAATTTGGTAGGACTATAATGTTAATTTCGTTAATATAATAGCTTCAATGCTCATGAATTTTCGCTTATTATTAACCGATATGGCTCTTTTTTCCAGCTCCATCGATTTGAAGCCGCTCGATCAGTTTTCTACGCGAAACCAGGCGCGCAGCGGGTATGCGCCGCCTCGCTCTCCCCACTCGTTCGCTAGACCGAGTAATAGAACGCTATCTTCTTTTTTGCAACTGAATAGTTGAATTCATCTTAATGTTAATGTAGGACATGAAAATATAGCTCTTAATGTATACTCTCTCCTTTTGGCTTTTAATATTAATAATTAATGTCACAACGATTAAATAAAAAAAAATTATCTCAGCTTCTAATCAACTTAGAACAACGATTTTTTTTTAAATTCGAAGAAAAATAGTACTAACTAAACTATAGAGGTTACTATTTCATTTCATAATAATTACCTAATTTAATAAAAATTTTCAGTAATTTTTAAACAAATTAAATTTGAAAAATTAAATTCTCAGTAAATGCATATGTCAATACAACTATTTAGGTACAAAAGCAACTAATGATCGAAACTCTACAACGCCTGTGAGCTTGGGAAAAATGAATTGAAAACAGCATCTTCTTAGATAACAAATTCCGCCAACGCCAAACTATTGAAGCTTTCGGGCTGAAATGTTTGTTTACCACTTATTAAGGGTACAAAGAGCTTAAAAAATCCTGAGTTACAAATGCCTGCGATGAAAATTGCATTAATTATTAGCAATTGAAAAAATCGTTCATTTTCGACCAATTTTGAGCTTTCGCACATAAACAAATTATCGGAATTTAAGATTTCGGGCTGACATTTTTACCACTGGTTAAAGGTGCAAAGAGCTTATAAAATCCTGAATTGTAAGTATCTGCGATAAAAATTGCATTAATTATTATTACAATTGAAAATAACGGCAATTTTCGACCATTTTTGAGTTCTCGGGCATAAACAAATTATCGGAATTTAATCGGACTTGTCTCATTTTCAGGTTTAATTAATATCTACCTTTTTTGTATATACCTTTTTTCGCTATGAATAACGATTTTTTACGCGAGTCAAGAAACCACTTTTCCATAACTTTGATCATTGTTTAAATAAAGTTTCCCAACTAGTCTTTAGCTGATTTTTTGATATTTTGTTTATAACACGCTTCCGAATAATATGCTGCAGAGAAACTTCTAATAGTATTTTTTTCCGAAACAGGCTATTTCATGTGTATAATGATTGGACATCATGGCTGAATTATGTGCTGGTTTTTATGCAGCGTTATAGCTATTGGAAACATCATAACAAGAGATAATTCTATTTTAGGGTTTGCAACACTATTTAATAGAAAAGTATATACAGTGTAGGAAAGTACCCATGGTCTATCAGAAGTTACGTGAGAGCGATAAAGTAAGCCATAGAAATCCATGTGATAGACAAGGATGGCTATAATGAAGGCGTGTAATAGTCAACGCCCATTTCGCCCTTCCACAAATAAGATCCACTTCTTATTTGTGGAAGGGCGAAATGGGCTTACTTTATCGCTCTCACGTAACTTCTGATAGACCATCGGTACTTTCCTACACTGTATGTATGTCACGTATTCATTCTGTTCATTGGTGCTGTTTGAATAGATGACTTTTTATTTTAGAAAACCATTATTGACTATCTATTATTGAACTAGCTTTCTTAGGGTCTTCTCATTACCGAAAAACCTTATGTAGATTTTTTTTAATTGTTATTAATCAATCGCCTATACCTGTTTGTTTGCTTTTCCCGATAAGCGGCGGCGTGTCACCTTGCACATGGCACGGCTGCTGCCTCCTGCAAGGATTCTGGCAAGGCACGCTCTTCTTCTGGCAAGTCTCGTTCTTCTCCAAAGCTTCAGAAAAGGCGGCACTCTTCGATTTGGCACTCTTGAACGGGTCATGGGCATTTTCATCCGATTTGCATAAACGTTTTACGTGAACGGTGAAAGGGTCTTTTGCCGATTTTTTCACTTTAAAAGGGGCGTTGGTTTCGTCAGCGCTACCGAAATCGACCTTTTTCGCAGATTTTTCAGGGCAGACGAAAGAAGTCCGCTTCGATTTGGACTTTTTGAAAGGGTCGACGATCCTTTCTCCTTCTCTAACCTCTCGTCTTTTGAGGAAGCTCTCTTCTTTGTTGGGGTCCCCAGGAGTTACAAAGGAGGTAGCCTTTGATTTAGCTGCCTTGAAAGGTTCGGTGCGTACCTTATCTGCTTTACATGGGTCTTCTTTTTTACAAGGGTCTTCCTTTTTGCACGGATCTTCCTTTTGGCACGGGTCTGCCTTTTTGCACGGATCCTCCTTTTTGCAAGGATCTTCCTTTTTGCACGGGTCTTTCTTTTTACAAGGGTCTTTCTTTTTACACGGGTCTTCCTTTTTACACGGGTCTTCTTTTTCACACGGGTCTTCTTTTTTACATGGGTCTTCCTTTTCACACGGGTCTTCTTTTTTACACGGATCTTCCTTTTCACACGGGTCTTCTTTTTTACATGGGTCTTCCTTTTCACACGGGTCTGTCTTTTTGCACGGGTCTGGGTCTTCCTTTTTGCACGGGTCTTCCTTTTTACAAGGGTCTTTCTTTTTACAAGGGTCTTCTTTTTCACAAGGGTCTTTCTTTTTAGGCGCATCCTTCTTGCAAGGATCTTCCTTTTTGCAGGGGTCTTCCTTTTTAGGGGGTTTCTCCTTTTTGCAAGGATCTTCCTTTTTGGAGGAGTTTTTTGCTATCATTAGGGGATGTTCTTTCGGTTCCTCAATTTTCTCAATCTTGAAACATGGTACTGTAATTTCTAATTTTTTCAAAGGTTCTTGTTTCTCTTCTTTCAGTTCTAGTGGATCTTTGATTTCTTGTTTTAGTGAGGGATCTTGAATTTCATGATTTTTATCATTTAAGATATTGTTGTAGTTGGTATATCGACTTTGGACTCGTGTGGGTTTATTCCAAAATACTTGTGAATTTCTGTTGTTTCTCAAGTACATGTCCATATTTCTCTCCAATCTCTCGAGAACTGAAAATTTAGAAATTAAAAAAAGTGGCTATTTCTTTTTGATTAATGCCTTTTGCATGAACAAGTGCTTGTATTATGATGTAGTAAATCATAATTTTCTTCATAGTTTATAATAAAAAGTTTTTGCTAACAGAAATTTTGAAATATATCGATTTTGTTATGTAAAATTTCTCTAGTTTAAAAACATGGAAACTAAAAATAAATATTTGAACGTGAATTTCCTTCATGAATAACAATAATTTCAGTATGGAATTGATTGGAAATCGTATATTGAAGGTAAAAATATAAAAATAACAGAGTAAGGTCTTAAAGAAAGTGTGTCAGTTCTTTACCAGCTTTGAGTTCGTTGAATTTCATGTACTCTTGTTCGATGACGGGTTGAAGCAAGAATCGTATGGTTCTCGTCAGATTTTCTCTGTAATCCTCGTCGATGGTCAGACTTCTGGAGTTGAGAGAATAGAAGTTGGTAGCTTTGCTTTTACATTTGTCAGGTGTAAAAAGGAAGTTTTCCCGTTTCTTCAAAGACGTCTTTGAAACTCCCCTCCCAATTTCCTTGCTCGATGACCCCTCTTCTTTTTGCCTCGGTACGATGTCCTGGTCAGAGGTTGAATATTTGGAAGTTCCAGCGTTGTAAAAAGTCGTGTCCGAGGCCGATTTCTTCAGTTCTATTACCTTAACACTGGCAGTGTTGTTGCTGACCTTGTACACCAGGTCCTTGTTGCTGACTCTGGATTTTTCCGACATTTCCTTCACTATCATGAACAAGGGCAGGGTCTCCTTCTTTTTCGACTTGAGGAGTGGTTGAATGTTCTTATCCTTCTTCTTCAGCTTAGCCTCGCGAAGCTTATCAACGAAGTAAGGGTACATGTATTTGTTAGATCCAATGCCTTCTTTGTAGTGCGACCTTTTAAACTCTTTCTTCTTCAATTGATGCTTGGAAAAAATATTTCTAGATATCGAATAATCCCTTTTCAAAGGATTGAACGTCGGCATCTTTATGTGCTTCTTCGGCGGCCTACCTTTATTTCTCATCTCCACCGGTTTACTCTGTGCAGCTCTGACTACGGGGTAGTTCACTTTGTTTATGCTATGGAGGTCCGTTACGATCCTGTCTTTCATTTCTTGTCTGATCTTCTCGTTGATTTGGATGATTGCTTTTATATTCGGCATGTAGTCTGTCTGTTCGATGTAAAACGTTGAGTCGAAGTCTTCATTTTTCAGTAATTGGTCTTGAGAGCTTACTTCCCGGTTTTGTTCTTTCTTTTTCATGATTCTGCCATTTCTTATCGTTATACATTCTTCATCGCAAATTTCGTCGCGCTTCTTTTTGCTTTTTTCTACTTGTCTGAAGGGGTCGCCGATCTTGTTGAATTTTTTGCCGTAGTCACGGCGAATTTTGTGTCTGGCTTTGATCATAAGTCTACTATATCCTTGGGATACGAGTGTTTTGACGTTTACGCTCGCTAGGGGTTCCGGACTTATCGAGGAACACGGGTTTGGTACGTTCTGTTCATTTCGGACGTTGTTACTGAGGCTTCTTGAAAAGTTCGTTACATTTAATGAAGTGGATTTAATTTTGTGTAACTAAAAACATGCAATGATTAAAAAAGTAATGGAAAGCGATGGGTTTAACTTACTGGTATCTTCAACAGATTAACATTTCTTATTATGGAATTCATTACAGAAATTTAGAACACATTTGAAAATGTGCAGAGGACAACTACTGACAATTTTGACAGGACCAGGTGCTACTAGATTCCGATGGTTGTTTTGAAAAACAAAATATCCACTGTCAAAGTTACTGTCATCCCTTCAGTCAAGCAGATTTTTCAAAATTTCAGTAATGCATCGACTTTCTAGTGCCGTAAGGCAGCCCAGTAGTCCCTGTAAGATTACAAATTTCAGTATTATCAACACGCAAAGAGACCGAGCTCATAGACGCCAGTCATTGGGTGATGAAAGGAGAGCCACCCCCAGGGATGGTCTACGTCCCAGGATGTTTAGTAGAAATTTGTCAAGTGTTTGCAGAAATCCCTGTCAAGCAGGGTGGGTTCCGTTGATTTTGGCTAGGAATTCATCCACTTTTCTTATTCACCCAGAAAAGCTCAAGCAAATCATGAAGGAAAGAGATGGACAGAGCCTTTGCCATTACTACGATTCCGACAGTTACAAAATGAAGGCAGTTGATTTCGTGGAAGAGCAGAGTAGAGTCATAAACGAAATAATGCCTCAAAGTATGTAAAGTATGTGCATTTAATCAGGTACTTTCTCCAGTTAAGGCCATTATATTACCTACTTTACTGGTGTATTAAAAAATGCTTCAATTCTGGTATGAATACTGTTTAGTCCTATTCAACAGTTTAATTTTATAACAACAACATTTGAAAATAGCGGAGCTATGGCCTTCTCTGGTAGTATTTAGAATATTAGACTAGGCGGTATCTGTTTTGTTTTGGGTGAATCGTATATCCGCGGATATTTTTGGCTTTTTGGTTTTCAAATAAGTATCACTAGAAATGAAAATTTTTCTATGCACATAAAAAAAACGTGGGCTTAATTTTTGGCAGTACAGTGTGTTAAAAAAATTCGAAAAATGTAATATTTTTCTTCCTATTTAATTATGTATCTCTTCAAGAGTTGATTTTAGGTGAAAATGGAAGAGGAAAAAATGTTTGTAATTAAATTTTTTACAAAATATGACTAGTTACAAATCGAATGAATCATGATTATTATTGTAAAATTCAAAAAAATCTCCAAAAATGAGGTTAAAAAACATTACTTTTTAGGGAATTTTTTTGGGGTCTTTAAATTGGGTATAGGACCTTCATATTTGGCTCAAGAAAACTTCATGTTATCAATCATCACGCCAAATTTCATCAAAATCGGTTCTATAGATTTTACATAATAATTTTACAATCCCGATTTTGAAAAAAAAATTGCAAATTACCAAAATTTTGCACAGAAACAACCAAGGCCCTTAGATACTTGAAAATTTAATCACATATAGAAGGGCTTTCAAACGCTTTTTGAAAAATTCGAATCTGTCAATTAGGAGAGTTCTGGCGCTTGTTTAAACATTGGTTGAATTTTTGTACTTATAAACAATTAGAATAACTTTGTGAATATTCAATCAAATCAAATTTTTTAAAGCAGGTTTTAAAAGTTATTGGAAAGACGCTTCGATAAAAAAAAAACAGATCGATTGGTCAATTAGTTACGTAGTTATAACCGATCAAAGTTAACCGTCATTTACTCTAAATGTACTGGGGCATCCGGGCTAATTTTTCGAAAAATACCCAGTACTTCAGACAAATTCAAGAAAATCGACCTGCTCGAAATTGAATCGGCGAGTTCAAAATTTGCAAATTTGCAAAATCTATCAAACCGATTTTGATGAAATTTGGTGTGATGATTCTAAATAACATGAAGTTTTCTTGAGCCAAATATGAAGGTCCTATACCCAATTTAGACCCCAAAAAAAATCCCTAAAAAGTTGTTTGTTTTTTAACCCCATTTTTGGCGATTTTTTCGATTACAATAATAATCAAGATTCATTCGATTTCTAACTAGTCATATTTTGTAAAAAATTTATTTACAAACATTTTTTTCCTCTTCCATTTTCGACTAAAATCCATTCTTGATGAGATACATAATTAAATAGGAAGAAAAATATGACATTTTGCGAATTTTTTTAACATATTGTGCCGCCAAAAGTTAAGCCCACGTTTTTTTTATGCGCATAGAAAAATGTTCATTTTTAGTGACATTTGAAAGCCAAAAAGCCAAAAATCTCCGTGGATATACGATTCACCCAAATACGGACATTTAGAAACAGATACCGTTTGGACTATATTAGAAGAGATAGAAATGCTTAAATTATCAAAGTTTTTCCCACTTTCATCTTCTTTTTCAATTGAAACTTAAATTCTGGTAATAATACACCCTCATTGGATTTTTTTCTGATTTCATTCCTGACATAAACTATCGATCATTTTGGTTCTAAAGTAGAGATGGGTCAGTTGTTACAATTTCTCAATACTCTGATTCATTAATTTCGTTCGTTTTTTTGCAACTAATTGTTTAATTAGTAAACGTTAATTTTAGAAGTTGATATCGTAGATGTAGGTTCTAATTGATCCAAAGAAACGTAACGAAAAAGCAATATTTCAAAAAGTTGAAATTAGGTTGATCTTTACGACTAACAACTTAGGACGTGCAAAACAGCATTCAACTTTCTCTAAAATCCTGGTCCGATACTTCCAATACTTAATAATAATTAACATTATAAAAAAGTTACTTTGGGAACAAAGAGGCGTAGGTGATTTCTGTCTTTTTTAAATTACCGTAAAAATAAGTTCTATTTAATGCAAAAAGAGAGAATTCCCGACCAGCATTTGCCTGACCTTGGGACAATTAGTTTATGACGCTGTTTTGCAAGTCCTAATTTGTTTGTTGTAAAGAGCAATTTAATTTAAACTTTTTGAAATTTTTCTTTTTCATTGCGTTTCTTTGGATCAATTAGAACCTATGTCTACGACATTAACTTCTAAAATTAACGTTTGGTAATTAAACAATTAGTTGCAAGAAAACGAACGAAATTAATTAACAAATATCTGGAGCAACAATGTCATGGTCATAGGCCAGGAAATATAGAGTTGGGCGCGACTTTTTGTTTCGGCAAGCTGAATTTATCACTATAGATACTAAATATTACGTACAATAACATATTAGTTTCCACAGTCATAAAAATGGGGGGAAGATTGTTTACAGGGTGGTTAATTGTATAATTTTTAAGTAAATTCACGTTTTTCGTTTATAATTTTTTCTCCGTTCATTTCCACGAGAAAACAGTAATGTACCTTTTTTACGGCTTCAAAAGACCTATAAAACTAGCCCTCGAGCGTCAAAAAATATTGATCAGATCAAAAGTTATACACAGAAGAAGTTTATTTATGATTTTTTGAATTAAACATTTATAAACTGCGTTATTATTACCAGAACGTTTTGGCATNTTTTAAATTACCGTAAAAATAAGTTCTATTTAATGCAAAAAGAGAGAATTCCCGACCGGCTTTTGCCTGACCTTGGGACAATTAGTTTATGCTGTTTTGCAAGTCCTAATTTGTTTGTTGTAAAGGGCAATTTAATTTAAACTTTTTGAAATATTTCTTTTTCATTGCGTTTCTTTGGATCAGTTAGAACCTATATCTACGACATTAACTTCTAAAATTAACGTTTGGTAATTAAACAATTAGTTGCAAAAAAACGAACGAAATTAATTAACAAATATTTGGAGCAACAAAGTCATGGTCATAGGCCAGGAAATATAGAGTTGGGCGCGACTTTTTGTTTCGGCAAGCTGAATTTATCACTATATATACTAAATATTACGTACAGTAACATATTAGTTTCCACAGGGTGGTTAATTGTATAATTTTTACGTAAATTCACGTTTTCCGTTTATAACATTTTCTCAGTTCATTTCCACGAGAAAACAGTAATGTACCTTTTTTACGGCTTCAAAAGACCTACAAAACTAGCCCTTGAGCGTCAAAAAATATTGATCAGATCAAAAGTTATAAACAGAAGTTTATTTATGACTTTTGAATTAAACATTTATAAACTGCGTTATTATTACCAGAACGTTTTGGCATCGCATCCTCTCAATCCTTATCACTGTCTAATAACTCACACGAAATCTGGAATCGGTAAGTTGAATAGTTTACAAGTTATGGACTTATAAACAAATTAACTAATTATTGGACGATCCCGAGGATCTTCCACAATCGCACTGATTTTTTTCATGGTAGATTTCATAATAATACATTGAAATCTATAATTTTTTTTTTAATTTCAAATTTGCATCCTGGAAATTTTTTTTATTTTTTAGCCGTAGTTGCAAAATGAAATATACGACGCACGAGCGTTACATAGTTACACAGGGTGAGTCAGTTTTTTGTAGACAAACTTTAACAGGAGGTAGAACACATGTTTTTAAAAAGAAATGTTCCTATAAACATATGCCGTAGAAGGCTTCGTTTGCGAGATACAGTTGAATATAAATTTTTTCTCTCGAATTTTCATTATAACTTATAAACGAATGCTTAGATTTTTTTCATGTTTGGCCTATTAATTAAGGGGCATAAAACAAGCGATAAGAATGTCCAAAAACTTGCACAGTGGCGGAGTGGAGGGGGTGCTCAACGCCTTTCTTAAACAGAACTTCTACGCCAATGACTATTTAAAAAAAAAACTGTTATTTTTTATTGTCTACACACAGTATCTCGGAAACGAAGCCTTCTAAGACATATGTTTATAGGAACTTTTCTTTTTAAAGACATGTGTTCTATCTCCTGTTAAAGTTTGTCTACAAAAAAACTGACTCACCCTGTATATTATTACATAATCAGAAAGCTTATGAAAAGACTTAAAGTTCTTTTCATAAGCTTTCCGAATATATGACAATATATAACTATATCACGCTCGTGCGTCGTATATTTCATTTTGCAACTACGGCTAAAAAATAAAAAAAATGTCAGGATGCAAATTTGAAATTAAAAAAAAAATGATAGATTTTCAATGTATTATTATGAAATCTACCATGAAAAAAATAAGTGCAATTGTGGAAGATGCTCGGGATCGTCCAAACTAATAATTAGTTAATTTGTTTATAAGTCCATAACTTGTAAACTATTCAACTTACCGATTCCAGATTTCGTGTGAGTTATTAGACAGTGATAAGGATTGAGAGGATGCGATGCCAAAACGTTCTGGTAATAATAACGCAGTTTATAAATGTTTAATTCAAAAGTCATAAATAAACTTCTTCTGTTTATAACTTTTGATCTAATCA
>NW_019416387.1:763843-772918 GCF_000390285.2 Anoplophora glabripennis | reverse complement strand
ACCCGCCATATTGGATCAGCCATCTTGAATTTTTACAATGTGAATTCATATTCGTAATCAGCGACCCAAAAAACCCCTTTATACAAAATCTGGTCAAAATCCGCTCAGAATTTGAAAATAGCGATTCCTGCTCGGTTTTTTGAGGTTAGAAAAAAAACCACACGTTCTAGCTCAATTCTGACAGTGGATTTGAATTCAGCAGAGTCTTTTACATATAAATGTACTATTTGATGTGGAAATAATTTTTTTTCCAAATTTTCCCAGTAAATTTTCATCAATTTTCACTATTTTTCACAAGTTTTTTGAGGTTAGGAAAAAATTGTGACGTGATGGGCCAATTCTGACCCCAGATTCGTGTTCAGGAGGCCAAATTACTACGAAAAATATATGTCGCATAAAAAGTATACCCAACTTTTTTATTCTGTGTGGCTGTGTATTAGTTACGAGTATACTCAATTTTCTATTTAGATGTCCAAGAAGACATCGACGTGACATACGAGCACATGCTGAACTGCGCCCAGCCGCGTCAAAAGCCGAAAGTATTTATCGTGCAGGACAATAAAGAGCAAGACCTCTTGAAGATGCCGAAGACCAAAAAGTCTTTACTAACGAATTTGTTAAGAGCGAAAACAGCGGAGGAAATAAGTTCCCCAGTTGTCGACAAACGCTCTCCAGCAAGAAAAACGAAAGTAAAAGAGAGCAAAAAGAGATACAGAAAAAGAACTACGATACTGCCGCTGTACCTGAAGAAGATGCAGGGTCCGCCGGTGAAGGATAAAATCACCGTGAATGCAAATGCTTCACTGTCTAAAGAGGACTTTTCTACCGAAGATAAAACGGACGACAAAGAGGAGTCGTTGAGCACCAATGTACCTTTCCCGATTACCAAATCCGAGTATAGGGTCGAAGACGAAGAAAAGGCGCAACGCGCCCAGAGATTGTTGAGGGAGAAGGTGTTAAATGTTGACTATGAGAACGAAATCGTTAATAGAATCAGGCCCCAGTCGAAATATACTGTGGGCAGTGAGGAGGAAAGGCACTGGTATCAGAATCCGAACGTGCCGAGGAAACTCGAAAATAGAATTACCGATATCAAGGAATTTGGCTCGGGAGGAAAAACTGAATAACGAAAAAAAAATTGTTAATGAATTTGTGTAGGTGTATTAAAAGACCTGAGTATTTTGTTTTTACAAGTACATTTGGGTAGCTTACGGTTTTTGTAAATTTTTTGTACGTGTGAGGAAAATAAAAATGCTTTTAAAAATATATTTAGGTATCTATGATGTCTTGTAATCACATTTTTTAATGCATGATAACACGGTGACGAGACATTAGACATATAGTCCACGGGCCCACGTACAAAGAAAAAAATGATTACCAGCAAGCTGTAACCACACAGCACAATGACATTCGTAGGATGTACTGAGGATAACTTATCAGGATGTATAGGATATCCTCGGATAGGTACACGATCACCTCAGGATGTACCAGGGATATCCAAATGGAACGTCCCGGGATTTGCTCGTAACGTCCTGAGGACATCCGCCTGGCTGTCTGCAGGAGATTATCAGGTTATCAGTGATCAAATGAGGANGATCACTCTAGAATTTGCCTAGGATATCCCAAAATTGGAGATTATTCGGCTTTTAATATCTTCATAGGATATTTCCAGGATATCCTGTTTGGATTTACCTGGGATATCCCCAACTAGGATATTGATAGGATCTACTTGGCTTATTTAAATATCATCAGGATATCCTGAGGAGTGAGATCCCCGATTAGGATATATAGGACTAAATGAGGATATCCCAGGGACGTCATGTGCTGTGTGGGAAAACTTTGCGTTCAGCTTAAGTTTGACGAGTCTCCCAAGTTTTGACTACGAGGAAAATTCAACAGTGGTAAGTTTTCCCGTGATTTTCAGGAAAACATATCAATCTGGCATAAACATGGAATGTTATGACCAGCACTTTTGTTTTAAGTTTAAATGAAAGATATATTTTTTTTAAACCCCCCAAAATATTTGTCCGACAAAAATGTTGGTAATTTGAGTTTGTCCCCCACCCCAAATATGTCGATTTGGTGACATTATGGTTGGTGACAACCAGCAAGCTGATTTTTCTTGGAGGGTTTGGTAATAAGATTTGAAATGAAAGTATCTTATTGTCCGACAAAATTTTTGAGAAGTTTTTGCAGTCCGACGCACCAAAGATGTCGACTTAACGACAACATGGTTGGTGATATTCTCTAATAATTGAAATGTATAACACAATAATATGCTTGTCCGCCAAAAAGATTGGAAAATTTACCTTAAAAATGGGAAAAATTACTATTTTTGTTGTACCTAATGTTCATTCCGCTATAAAATAATGAATTTTTTAATGAAAAAATAAAGAAGAATAAATAAGAAAATTATCTTGTTAACAGGAGCAACAGAA
Organism: Anoplophora glabripennis; assembly: GCF_000390285.2. Classification (NCBI taxonomy): domain Eukaryota; kingdom Metazoa; phylum Arthropoda; class Insecta; order Coleoptera; family Cerambycidae; genus Anoplophora; species Anoplophora glabripennis. Next base: position 770,480 of record NW_019416387.1, on the reverse strand, counting down.
ATTGAAATTCATAAATAATTATGTCTAACTAATTTAATTAATCTCCATCAAAATGATTTCTTTGTTCAAAAAACTTATATTTACATTTTATTTTATAAACTATTGTAACTATTTTATACAAAATGGTAACTGTACAATGAATGCATAAATTTTTGCTTGTGTTTCTTTAAATTAAAATTAGCAATCTTGTTTTGATAAACAGTTTACACATAGTTTTGTTCTTGAAAAACCAATTAAACCAATTTTAAACCAATTTTAAAAATATTACTAGCCATTTATCAACGCAACCTGCTGCCAAAGTTCTTAACAGGTGTTTATAGTTTCTCCATAAACAACTGATTTCATGTAACTCCCAAAAACGGAAGTCTCGGCATTCCATCTCACATTTATGTACATACAATTTAAATTAAGATGTAATTTTTGGTACGAATAATACTTAATGGACAGTAGCATACAAATGACAGCAATAAGACAAGTGGAATATGTCAATTATTTGATTTTCGTCCAAACTTAAGAAACTTCACCGCTAAATTAATAATAGGTAGGTAGGTACTTCATTAAAATTCTTCGTAAAATGTGTATACTCATTGGTGGTAAATGAGGATGTGTCATAAAATACCCTGTAATTCAAGCTGGATGGTATTTTAAAAATGAGCTTCCGGCAATAAAAAAATTGCCTGCTATCTCAAAGGATCAAAATTCGCCTAGAATATCTAGAAGGGTGCTTTTGCGAACTATATTTCCGGTTTATGAAACGAAATCGAAAGAGTATGCTGATAGAAAAGGAGGAAATAATATGGATATGGTAAAGTAAATATTTACCGTGAACTTACTTTTTTATAATTTTCTGTTCTTTGACCCCTTCTCAAGTAGTACGCCTATGGAATCTTGTCCCCTGCACCCCTCACTTCCCTTACTACTCTAAGTACTTTATATGAGTCACTGCCCATTGAATGATTGATTCTAAAGATTATTGTAAAAACTATAATTGTATTGTTTGTTCTTTGGAGAATTATTTTATTCATGAATCACGGTACTTTTCTCTCCCAGTAATCCAGACGGTTCGATTTCACACGCCACTCGCTCCCAAAAACAAAACAAATAAAATTTCCTGTCAAACGTCACTCACAAGTCCCGTATGTACAAAATTTCCTGTGATGTCCAGCCTAGCGAGAGTAGTTAGCAACCCCTGTTCATCCGTAAGTAGTTCAAATTCCCATCCGTCGAAAGAGAAACCACCCTCGCGTTTTCAGATAACTTTCAACTATGTCAAAAGCGTCCATGTCCTCGCGAACAGAACCTCGCAGGCCGAGGTTCCCAACACGGCGCCCGAACACACTTCCCGGGGGTCTAGGGGCATCGTCCAGGTGGACCTGACGCCCAGGGTTTTCGTGAAGAACCCGGCGAATTTCCAGATGCATCCCGAGAAGCTGAAGCAGATCATCAAAGAGAAGGACGGGCAGATATTCTGCAATTATCTCTGTAGGGACGGGTACAAGAAGAGGAAAAGGTGTCTGACGATCATGGAGAAGAGGAAGAAGCTGATGCAGGCCACCAGCGTAGGTATGTCAGTTCTTTTCTGAGCGTAACGTCAAAATTGTTATATTCGAAATCGCGGCTGATGCCAGTGTTAGCATTAATAGTTAATAGTGACGATAACAGCGACTATGTATACAAATGGGTTTAGCCTACTATTTAGGGTGGCTCGAATTGCACACACCTTCATCTGGTGATAGATCACCTAAAGGAAAAGGCAAGGAAAAAAATTCATCTAAACATCATAAGTCGTAGAATGCTTCATTTTCGAAACATAAACTATTGAAATTAATAATAAAATTAAACAAATATATACTTAAAATATAATATAAAAAAGTACCTAATAATTAATTGAAATATAAACATAACAAAAATAAAATTAAAATAATTACTAATAAAAAATCACATTTATTTAAATATCTCTAAAAATGTTTGACTTAGATTTATAAAACTTGTAATGGCTTAAGACTTAAGCATTAAGTAAATGTTAGACAAATGTTAGACGTCTTTGAAGTGGCTAATTTACGTGTGTTTTTATTTTTTTACTGCTCTCGAAAATCTAGACGACCTATCTGAATATTACTTATTTTATGTTGTAGGCAATTAAATTACCTACAATTTAAGGTATCTAAAGTCATATTTCACCAAGATTGAACGCGGAAAAATCAGTTTTTCGAAAATTGCCCATTTTTACTGCAAAAAGCGATGGATGTTGATGAAATTTATGGAAAAGACAGTAAATCCAATGACTAACATGTGTGCCAAAGGCCGATTCGATTGACCGTGAAATTGTTGCTCCAGGTATTTTTTAAATTAATTTCGTTCGTTTTTTTTTGCAACTAATTGTTTAAGTACTAAACGTTAATTTTAGAAGTTAATATCGTAGATATAGGTTCTAACTGATCCAAAGAAACGTATCTAAAAGGAAAAATTTGAAAAAGTTGAAATTAAGCTCACATTAGAAAAAAGTTGTTTTTTTTATACCTAACAATATGCCGTTTAGAAAGTTTTAAAATTCTCGAAATTTTGCAAAATTGTTTAATTTTTTTTCTGGCTTTATTTTAAAATAAATTGCATATTTACAATGCCATTTCATTTTTTTCGCTCTATACAATGGCGTCAACATTTTTGCAATCCGACGTTTCACCTTCGAGGGGCCATCATCAGGTTAATTTTTTTTAAATACGTCGTTGCTATTTTTATGACAAAATCTAAAGTTGTTTTTAATTCTGAATTAGATGATATTAAGTACTATTATAATCGCTTAAAAAGTTTTTAGCTTGTTTTAGTTATAATTTAAAATTTTTCCTGAGTACGACTCTGAACGCTTTCAAAATATCTATTGGATGAAGTCACAGCAGTATAATAGGCAATACCGCACAAAATATCCAACAATTTTTTTTACTACTATTAGCAATATTAATTAGAAATAATAAAACATTTCGTAAATTCGTATTATTTTTTTATTGAGTACAACTTTTTAAATTATTGATTAAAAAATATTGTTGGATATTTTGTGCTGTATTGCCTTTTATATAATACTGTTATGACTTCCTCCAGTAGATATTTTGAAAGCTAAAAACTTTTTAAGCGATTACAATAGTATTCAGAATTAAAAATGACTGACTGATTTTGTCATAAAAATAGCAGCGACGTATTTAAAAAAAAATAACCTGATGATGACTCCACGAAGACGAAACGTCGGATTGAAAAATGTTGACGCCATTGGATATAGCGAAAAAAGTGGCAATGTAAATATGCAATTTATTTTAAAATTCATTTTCAAATAAAGCCAGAAAAAAAATAAAACAATTTTGCAAAATTTCGGGTTTCGCGTCAACAGTAGACTTTGCAGTTAATACTTTGTATTGCTAAAATCTCAAATCATCCAGAGATAATTTATCATTTGTGCATTTATAATTCGACTTAGATGTTTATAGCGTTGTACCATATGTGTGTATACAGGGTGTCCCGTTCATGTTTCGAAAAAACTTGTGTGCAAGTTCCTCATGGGAAAATAATGGGGGTAGTTCATGTAAAGTTTTTTCTTAGACGCCCTGTTTTTGAGATACAGTGTGTTGAAGTTGTTACTTTCCAAATGGTTTTTCATCGGGTTTTCCTTAATTATCTTTAAATCGGCTAAAGATAAAATGTCCAAATTTGTACACGAGTAAACATTAAGAATAATGTGCAAACGGTTTCTTTCTGAAAAGCAGTGTCGCCGATACAGGTAATTGGAGGGGTACAATCGAAAAAGAAAATGTTAAAAGTCAAAATTTATTACATTTCTAAACGGTTCTATAGACTCTAAAGCATACTACAAAAAAAAGGTATACTTGTCGAAACTCGGTAGATGTACCATTTTCGAGAAAAATGAAGTTTCATAGAAGGGAATAAGGGACATTTTCAGTATCTACTGTAGTATTTCGAGTTTGCACATTTATTTAATTGTGCAGCTGTTTTGTTATGCTATGTCTCCGAGTCTGTTTCCTAATATTTTTCTGTTTTTATCACTTTTTTTAAGCATTCATGTCCATCAACAATTCAGCCCATTCTGTTTATTTTAGTAATGGTAGTGTAGTAGTTTACAAAATCTAAAATTAGTTAACAATAAATAATTAATTACCATAATCTGTTTATTTTGATTTATTTTTTTAAATGTAAGTTTACAACAAATTGATACTTAAAATAAATTTTAATCTTTTTTTTAGTTAATAAAATGTTTTACAATTTAACTGTTTCATGTGATGCGTAAGAAATTAAAATTATAGTCTTAAATGCAAATACTGTTGGTAGCTAAATGTCCTTTTTCAATTTAATATTTTGTTAATGTACTTGTGCCGCTTTATGTGGCAAAAAAATGCAAGTCATTTAAAAATTTTACATGAACTACCCCTATTATTTTCCCATGAGGAACTTGCACACAATTTTTTTTGAAACATGAACGGGACACCCTGTATACAGTACAAAAATAAAGTTTTGGGTTAAACGATGAGACACAGTTTTTTTTATATTTTTCCGTAGAATTGAATGGTGTAATCAGTTTTTGATTTTTTTTTTAATTTAAACAAATTATCAACAATTATTGAAACATTTCTTGTTGCAAGACATTTTTTATATTTGTTTGCATTATTGAGCATGTTTTTGAACTGTGATTACATATTTTTTTATTTCACCAAAAAGTATATGTCAAAACGAAAAAATGATCACCGGCAGAACTCTGTACGATGATTTTACCAAGTAGAATTTTTCTGATAAAAAGTGTTTCAGACCGGAAAAAATGAATATCTCGGAAACTTCTTGATTTTTTTATCTAACAAAAATTATGGTTATTTAAAACACAGAAAGGTATACTTTCACTAAGTTTCGTCAAAATTAAATTATTTTTGCGGAAATGCGAAAAAACGAAAAATCAGAAAAAACCTGTTTCGCATTTTTCTCGGAAATTTTGAGCTTATTTTAAAAAGTGACCTCTATAAAAGTTGTAGATTTTTGCATGATCTACAACTTTTGTATTGGATACGTTTTTGTTTGATGTTAACTTTCGCTAGAAATCCCAATGATACAATTTTTCACAACCCTCCAAATCAACCCTCCGCCACCCCTGCTCACGCATTTATTTTTTTAGGCCTTTTACCATATGCACTTGTAAAAGTCCAGGTAACAATTTATTTTTCTCCAAGTGTAATTTGGTTGGACTAATTAGTGAAAAATGACTCTAGGTACCTTAAATTGTAGGTAATTTAATTGCTTGCAACGTAAAATAACTAATTTTCCGATAGGTCGTCTAAATTTTCGTGGGCAGTAAAATAAAGTGAAAAAACACGTAAATTTGCCACTTATTAGCAATTTGCCGGCATAGCGTCGCTTTTTTCGAGTTACATTTTTGATATTATCATTTTGCATACCCTTTCCCATCATAAAGTGCAATAAAATGTCTTCTACTAATAATTTTTTCAATTTTTCGTACTATTTTTTATTACGAATGCTGTGAACTCTTAGAGTCCAGGGGCGACAGATTAAAAATAATATTTTCGAATGTGTATTTTAATTTTGCGCGTTTTATTGGCAATTCGCGGATGACAAGTGTGATTACCGCACGCAAATAAATATAGTAGGCAAACAGCTATTTACCGACCTAAATAACAAGCGAAAATATAGGACTTATCACGCATGAGTAATAAAAAAATTAATGATGCAATGAATTGTATCTTAAAAGAGTTGAATTTTTTCCAAGGTGTTTTCTTTCCAAGTTATAGAAAAATATTACTCACTTCAAAAATAACTGATTAATTTACAAAAATATAAAATTTTTAAAAATACCATGTATCCCTTAAACGAATACAGGGTGTGGCGTCTTTAATGCAGAAAATTGAAAACCTAGACTCTTGACAATAAATGAAGTAAAATAATATATGATGCCATAAGCCGATTATGAGATTTGAGTATCAAAAATATTTTCCAAACAATTACAAGAAGTGACAAAATGTTAATGCCGGTCCTGTTTAACATAGCGCAAAAAACATTGACCTAGTTCGCACTCCGTACGGCACCTGTGGTGTGTCACTAGTGTCAGTGTCAGTCTGTCAGTACACGTTTGACTTGCGGGTAAATTGGTGCTAAGTTGTGTCAAAAAGATCGCGCTTCTACTGTTTAGACTTTAAGTGTTTATCTTATTTTATAAGTTATTGTCGGCAATGGATAACGAGGACAACAATAATACGTTTACTACTATCGAACGATAGCGGTAAGTTTGCATCTTTTTTGTTTTTCGTGATCCAACCTATCACTTGCTAAAATAATAGTAGTCTTTTCTGTAACACCATGTACTTTGTTTCTACAAACCTCTTGTCTGGGATTGCACATTATCATTTACAGTGAAATAACTAATTGAATTTTATGTTTATTTTTCCTTTTAATTAAAACGAGAGGATTGTATTAAACTGGCCAAAATTATTTATTATTGCATTAAAACATTTTATCTCTTTTGTGTGTATTTCATACATTTTAATTTGGCAACACTGATTTGCGCAAAGGCTTGACTCTCTGTTAGGTTCGGTTCGGCAAGCGTGCGCTGATGTTAATCGAATGGCATGACATT